>NC_045544.1:44339668-44602168 GCF_009769535.1 Thamnophis elegans | reverse complement strand
TTGTAGCCTTTAGGGTTCTGGAGATTTTGTGATGATGCACACATGAAGACATTAAATCCTACCAGTGGATTTACTTGGTTCGGAAACTGAAAGAAAAAAAAATCTTGAAATGAGAGGTTATTTTTAGGGATATATAGATACAGTATATTTAAATGGCTTCATGAGAAACAAGGAAAGTGGAAAGAATCATATGTAGAAAGGGTAATTATGTGGCTTGTTCACATGCACCTTTGAAATTCATGTACTTTGCACAATAACACAAGTCAGTGTTTATTGTTTGGAATATTTGTTCCAAGGAACTTTGACAAAATGACGTTAGAGAAAAAAATCCAAGAAGATTAACATTGAAAAATTTTCCAAATTAAACCTTCCATTTCACCCATACCAACATGTTTGCACTTGATAACTGAATCAGACTCCACCCCAAGCATATGGACATTTTCTCTGACTCTTTTGTTAAGTCAAGAACATTTGCCAGAGAAGAAATTTGTAGTAAGGAAGGGGGGTGGTCTAACTCTTTCAATTGAGATTATTTATTTTCCTTTCCCCCTAAATGCATGTTCATCTTGACCACACAATGCTGTGCAGAAGTCCCAGTATTTTTAACAAGAGTTAAAATAGTACATATACAGTTTTAAGATGCAATCCTGGCAAGATTGGGAGAACTGATAAATATAGTCAGAATTTGTGCAAAAGCCTTGTTAAAATCTGTACCCTTTAAAGAAATCAAGGTGACTAATCTTGTGTTTCATATCTGATTCCTGAAAATCAATGTTAGCATTATGGAAAATTGGCTACAATCCTATACCACAAAGTTTTAAATTGACGCAGAGAGCTGAATTTTCCCTTACTCAGTGGCCTCGTTCTGATATATTGGCACAAATATCAATCAGCAAAACTAACCTGTTGGTTCTAATCATATCAGAAACACCTAGGTCATAGAAAGACTAAACGTCATAACAGGATAAAGTACAAACTGTAAAATGCAAATCAATAAACAACCTGATACTGTAAAAAAAAGCAGGATTGTAAATAAAATTATATTGCTGCCATGCTGATTCCTGTGAAGCATTTTAAAACATAGCTTCTGGTCTTCCAAATCCTACCACATTCAAGAATTGTATCAGGATGGAAGCTTTGCCATATTACTTTTGTAATGCTAGCATCAATTCTTATTTTAGATCCCAATTACAGAAGAAAAACTTTACTCTTACCTTCAATTGCCATCCCTTTTGAAGACTGCAGAGACTTTCTTGAGAGGGGTGGTGAGGCAGTCAGGCCTTCTGTTTATGAAAACAAAATACAATTTAAATAATTAATAATAAAATTAAACTGAATATAATTCTGCCCCATTTGGACTAATCAAGTGCACCCAGTACAATTATAAGTAGCATGGAGAGGTTGCGTTTCTGTATCAGCTTTCCCCAATTTCATCTTCTCCATGCAGAAGGACTTAAATTCTATAACTCCCCAACTAACAGAGTCAGCAAATTCAAACATCTGGAAAATGCTGAGGTTGGGGAAGTCTATCCTTTAAAAATGCCAAATACCAATTTCCCAAGAGTCTCATAGAGTTTCCGTTCTGTTAAGTTTTAGGGTCATTTTTGAAGTCTACATGAAAGAATGAGTCTATTCAATAAGCAACTTAAATGACTATTATTCAGATATATACTGCCTGTTATCCATTCAACTATTACACCTAATTGCTCTTAATAGTATTCTCACCTGCTGGTGTGATGCTAATCTTTTAAAAGCATGCAGATTTGGGGGCTAGATGTGGAATAAATTCATTGCTACTGAACTTCATTGAAGTATCTTCTTGTACACTTCAGCAAAATTTAGAGGGAGGCTCTGACCATAAGTTTATTTAATGAAATAAATTTTATTTCAATTAAATAAGTTAACTCAAAAAGTTGATTAATGCTAGTAACAGTTTAGTTGCTAAAAGACATGGTCCATTTTAATAATTAGTATCAAAAATAACTTATTTCTTGTTAAGGCTTCTATTTAAGTAAACAAATCATCAAGGAGAAGAGATGTAGCCAGGGTACCCACTACATAAAATAACTTTTCTTAAATGAAGATGTGTTCTGTGCATAGCACTTAAAAAGCTGCTATCAAAAGGTGAACATCTAGTCTTTCAAATACTATATATGAAAAGGATAAACATCTATCCCAGCAAAATACATGAAGTGGCAAACTCAACAGTAATAATTTTTGGGGTTTTATTAGCTTGTACTGTCGGCAAACCAAAGTATCAAGAGTCAGTCTTTAGCATCAGGGACCAACCCATCACAGAATTATACTATATAGGTATAATAAGAATTCACGAGGGCAAACTGTGGTTTAGTTCACAATGAGTACGAGTTACTTACTGTTCTGCAATTTACTTGGGGCACTAATTTAGCCAGACCACTATGGATATGAAGTATTTGCTATACCACCAAAAGACAAATCAAGCCGTATTGTATCACATACATGTACTTCAGTGGTGGGATTCAGCCAGTTCACACCTATTTGGGAGAAGCGGTTGTTAACTTTCTAAGCAATTAGAAGAACCGGTTGTTGGAAGAAATCTCATTTTGTTTTTTACACTTTACAGGGCTAATCCTGCCACGAAGGCAGGAAGGAAACATTCTGGTGTTGTTTCTAGCTTAATCTTTATTGCCCTGCTTACAGAAACTGCCTCTCTGGTTAACCCTTATTACATTGTAACAGCTAAGGCAAAGCGCCCATCGACCTGAGTGAAGTTGAGTTAGACACACCCAGCCAATCACATGACCACTGAGCCATGCCTACCCAGCTGGTCATTAGGGCAGAGAACCGGTTGTTAAATTATTTGAATCCCACCACTGATGTACTTATAATTATTTGCTCTTAAACCTATATTTACAATGTCCAGTCAATGTTGAGTAGAAGTTGTGCCTTTTCTTTTTCATATGAGGAATAGATTTTAAGGAAAGATCAGCAACCCCTCTCAATCTGGGGCTATTATGTAACAAATCTGGGCCAAAGCTTAGTCAGTCTTATTTCAACCTGGTCTTCTTCTGAGGATTGGATTCCAGATTCCTTATTTCCCAATTACATGGTCACCAGGCCTTTGGGGAAGACCAGAGTTGAGCAACTTGGTCATATTTTGGACTTTACCTTTCCATTTTACCTAGCCCACAGATTATGATATCCAAAAGATGTGAAGAGGGGCAACCAAGTTTCCTACCCTGATCTACATTCCAGCAGTTGTTTATTAAGTAAACATAGCAGAACCCTTGGTTTGGTTTGCTATGATTCTGATAATAGTTAAACAAGGAAACAAAACTCTTCTGAACAATAGTGGAAATTATTATATCAGTGTAGAATTGAAGTGGAATGTAAAGCAATACATGGCAATAATCTCTTCTCTTGGTGACATTTGCTGTTGTGTACAACTGGTCCCAATGTCAAACCAGGAAAAATGGCCCTGCTGCTGTTAAAATCAGCTCTGCTAATTACACTAGACATTTTCAAGCAAGCTATCCTATTAAAAGTGGTGCCCATTCATTAATCAAAGAGATGCAACAGGGAGCGAACAATTTATTTAATTGATTTCTTCATTTTCGCTACCCAAATTAGTGAATTAGTGTCCGCATGCTCACACATCTTCAGCCATGAAATAGCTGCTTTCCCTGATGCCAGAAATTCAACACTGAGTAATGCAACTGCAGGGATAGGGCTGAACCCCTGGAATCTTCCCCCCTAAATGTGCTCCCTCTTCAGCAAAAGGCAAGTCAACTTGTTAGTAGGACAATCTGCTATGATGTGCTCCCCCCCAAAAAAAAATTCCACAAAAGGCAATGGGGATTAGTAACAGGTGAATGATGGTAAATTAATGCTTAGGTAACATGTGGGGCTGGAACATGAGATAAAGAGACCACTGGCACAAGCATTGAGGATAGACTGGAGAGAAATGCATGCAGTGTTAGAAAAGTGCTACAGCTTGTCAGCTGTCCGTCCCCCCCCCCCTGTGATAGCCTTCACGTGGTTGACTTGCATTCTTCTTGTGTCTTTTTTCAGCTTTACCAGATACAAATATCTGGACGGCCCCTATGTGGCAGCCAAGAGAGAGAGAACTCAAAGACTTTAATGCCACTTAGGGGTCATCCAGATGCTGGCATTTCCAACCAGGTAGTTTTAAATTTTATAAAAGTGGCTTTTTGTTAGTAACCCATGTTTATTTTTATTGCTCTTTTTTTCAAAATGTACACAACTATGTTTTCTCACCTTATTTTAAGTAGATTTTCCAGGCCATTCAGACTTGTTCATTGATGCTATAAACAATTCTGTTTTTTTAATTGTGGAAATTTATGTTTTTATACAACTTGACATGATTTTATTACATAGTTGGTTGAGCTGCATTTGCTTTTAGGATTACTTTTAATTTAGTATTCGTTTTGTCTGCTTGACTAAAATATTGCTGTTGTTGGTAGTGATCCTGTGATGGTGCTGAATGAGTACTTGTGAGTTTTTACTAATAGCAATAGCACTTAGACTTATATATCACTTCACAGTGCTTTTTAGTCCTCTCTAAGCAGTTTTACAGAGTCAGCATATTGCCCCTAACAATCTGTATCCTCATTTTATTGACTTTGGAAGGATGGAAGGCTGAGTCAACCTTGAGCAGGTGAGACTCGAACTATCAAAAAGCTGGCAGTCTGCATTCAGCAGAATTAGCCTGCAGTACTGCATTCTAACCACTGTGCCATCATGGCTAATACAAGAATAGCAAAGGTGCCACACTACCATCACTTTGTGCTTTCACACAAAGAGTGCCTTCACCCAGAGTTTCCTATGCTTACCATTGACAGGTAGGTGGTCTGAATTATTGTTTTTTTTAATAATTAGTAAAGCATAAATCGTTGCCTAAGACCACCTACTTGGATTTGCATCTGACAAACTGAATTCTGTTAAATCTTATACACATTCTAGTTTGATGGCAAACTTAAGCTGGAATAATTAGAATCTTCTGTTATCTGAAGGTTTAAAAATAAAGCTTTTAATAGCTTTTAGACATAGCTTCATGATTTTTAGTATTCTAAACATTAGTCTTCTGTTGCATCTAGTCTTGGAATAAACTCATTAAAAACTGAAAGCTAAGATGCTAAATTGGCCTAGTAGCTGACTCAAAATCTTCCATTTGGTCATCCCTGTATATATATTTAGCAATGCAGGAAAGTGGTCATTTAATAAACAACAAGAAAACTTATAAGGGATTCAGTTCTTTGGAGGGAGATGGGGAGTTAAGAAACATGAAATATAAATAAACAAATAAATAAACAAACTTTGCATTTCAGCTTCCAGAAACAATTATTTTTTAATCTGCATAATTAGCAACTTACTATGCAATTGCACAATTAGTACATGAATATTATACACATGATGCTTCTTTTGTCTTCATTTTCTATTTTTGTTTTTGGTAACAGGTATAGCTGAACAGACAGACCTATTCACAGATTTTTGCAAACACTTTCTTCCTCACCAAGCAGTTTGACACTTCCGGAGTCACACCAAAATGACATTGTTTGAGTGATGGAACTGGAAGCATATCTACTTAGATTAACCTCCCTGGATTGGTGGAAACATAAGGGGACCAGTTGTTCCTCAAGTAGTTAGACCATATGTTCTCAGTTTTGAGGTGAGAACACCTCTGGGATAGTTGTTAACTATTGTAACTTCCAGTCAGATTTTAACTTAAAGCAAGATGACTGAAACTTAAAATATTACACACCTAAATGTTTTTACGCCATTATAGAATGATGAGAAAAGGATGCTGAGCAGTAGCAAATAGTATTCCTGAACCTTTAGGATGTAAAAGAATTAGAACTGTGTGGGAAAGAAAAAGCAATGGCCAGTTTACAAGGATAATCCAGCATAGTGTGTGATAACCAATTGTTCGACTAACACATGGAAGCCAAATCTAACACACGTTTTTATTATTTACTTTATGTTATGGCTCTTGAAACATGGAACTCTCCAATGTTCTGTACATCGTGGATTATGCAGCACTAAAAGCTGATAAGGAAACTTGTTTAAAGGCATTTCCTAACCCAAGTTTGAGGAAAATAAACAAAGGTGAATGTGTTTGTCAGTGTTTATGAGGGTGGGTGAATCACAAAGAAAGTCTTTCACTTTTCCCTCCATTTCGCTGGTTAATGCTCTTCTTCAGGTTAACCTTGTAAACAGTTCAGAAGAAAATGGTATCCCGTTATGTTATGGTTGAATCCTTTAATGAAATTCCTCAGCTCAGTTCTTTACATTCTTTCTATCCCAAATACTGCCTGAGGTTTCAATTAAGGCTAACATTCCTCCATTAATAAAACTATGTGTTATTGCTTTCTGCAATTCAGCAGCTATTATTTTTCAGGCCCAAACATATCATTTTTATAAATAGCTGTACAGTATGTTTAATTCAATTAAAAGCAGGACAGAAAACATGTTTCATAACAACTGAATTCCGAAATGAGTAATGCCTTTAGGAATCCATGCTTAGGGCCCCATACACCATAAATTTTTAGACATTTGTTAGCTTGTATTCTGTTTTCTTCTAGGAGCTCAAGTCATCATACGCAATACTCCCCCCCAATGTTCTTCACAAAACAAAAAATATTGCAAAGGTTGTCTGATCTTAGAGTTAAGAACATTAAACTACAGATAGCAGGGCACAAATATTGTGTCCTGGATGTTGTTTCTTTCTGGGGTTTGTGCTTCATGACATTTATAGAAGGAATTGGATAAGTCTATTGGCTGCACTGAAGTTTGTCGTGTCCTCAGTAAAGTTCACTTTGCCAGAAGAAGAAAAAGAAGTAGAACCTGTGTACAAATGTTTGTGTGCTTATTTCTAGATATGTATTTAAGAACTAGACTTACACAGGTAGTCCTTGACTTACAACAGTTTGTTTAGTGACCGTTCAAAGTTACAATGGCATGGTAAAAAGTGACTTATGACAATTTTTCACAGTAAGGACCACTCCAGCATCCCCATGGTCATGTGATCAAAATTTAGATGCTTCACAACTAACTCACATTTATGACGGTTACAATGTCCTGAGGTCGCATGATCCCCTCTTGTGACCTTCTCACGAGCAAAGTCAATGAGGAAGCCAGATTCACTTAACAACCATATCCCTAACTTAATGACTGCGGTGATTCACTTAACAACAGTGGCAAGAAAGGTTGTAAAGTGGGGCAAAACTGACTTAACATATGTCGCCCTTAGCAACAGTAATGTTGGGCTCAATTGTGTTCATACGTCGCGTACTACTTGTAATAAGTCGGACCAATTGATCCACCCAGCCTAATATAGTAATTGTGATTACAGAAATTATTATTTTTTAAGGAAGAATTCTTTCTATCCCTTCCTTGAGATGCTGAGGACTGAACTTGAGATTTTCCAAATGAAACTTGAAGTGTCTTCACTGAATCCGCAAACATTTATTCCCCAAGCATTTTACTTTGGTTTCATTGCAGATACATTTTTAAACTACTCAGAATTTTCATGCAGCCTATGAATGTTTGTATTATTTAATTTGCAAGCTGCTTCAAAACATTTGGAGGCCTTAATATTTAATATGGGTTTGGGAAGTAACATGCCAATTTCCTCTTCCAATTTTCTCAACCCACTTTAAAGTGCCTGGAATGAATTTCTTTGCTCATATTGGCAAGGATGGTCCTTTCAGATGGTTCAAATAAGCTGTCTTTTCTTTTGATACAAATACAATAGCAGAGTTGGAAGAGACCTTGGAGGTCTTCTAGTCCAACCCACTGCCTAGGCAGGAAACCCTAGACCACTTCAGACAAATAGCTCTCCAACATCTTCTTAAAGACTTCCAGTGTTGGGGCATTCACAACATCTGGAGGCAAGCTGTTCCACTGATTAATTGTTCTGTCAGGAAATTTCTCCTCAGTTCTAAGTTGTGTCTCTCCTTAATTAGTTTTCAACCATTGCTTCTTGTTCTACCCTCAGGTGCCTTAGAGAATTTGACTCCCTCTTCTTTGTGGCAACCCCTGAGATATTGGAACATTGCTATCATGTCTCCCCTAGTCCTTCTTTCTATTAAACTAGACATACCCAGTTCCTGCAACCGTTCTTCATATGTTTTCGTCTCCAGTCCCCTAATCATCTTTGTTGCTCTTCTCAGCTCTCTTTCTAGAGTCTCCACATCTTTTCCACATCGTGGCGACCAAAATTGAATGTAGTATTCCAAGTGTGGCCTTACCAAGGCATTATAATGTACGGATTGGATCATTTGCATTATCAATGGATTTACTAAACTCATTCTTGTTACTCACATATCTCTACTGTGCTGTTTTAGCCTTTATGTTCATTGAATACACAGTGCCAAATTGTTTAGGATAAGTAGAGTACAGGTAGTCCTCGATTTACAACAGTTCATTTAGTGACTGTTCAAAGTTACAATGAAAAAAGTGACATGACTATTTTTCACACTTATGACCATTGCAGCATCTCCATGGTCAGGTGATCAAAATTCAGATGCTTGACAATTGGTTCATATTTATGATGGTTTAGCCTGGAAGCATCATAACCCCTTAAAAGCCTTTTTAGAAACTATGGGTTAAAGTTTGTATTTTTCTTGGCATTCAATGAAGAAAAAAATCCACATAAATTCTGGATACACAGAAGTGTTTCTGGAATCTCTGTCACAGTGAGTTTATTTTCCCAGGTAGATGTGGAATGCTTTGCGTATGAATATTAATTAGATCGCATGGGACTGAAGTATCCTGCTGTGGGAAAACATGTGTGCTACAAACAGGAAGTGAAAAAAAAAAGAAAGTTGGGGAGATTTTGGGCTCAATTGTGGTCGTATGTTGAGGATTACCTGTAGTACATCAGACCAATTGATCCACCCAGTCTAATAGAGTAATTGTGACTACAGAAATTATTTTGTTTTAGGAAGAATTCTTTGTGGATGAATATTAATTAGATCTCATGGGACTGAAATATCCTGCCACGGGAAAACATGTGTGGTATAAACAGAAAGTGAAAAAAAAGGAAGAAAGTTGGGGGATATAAATGCTCTCATTTTCCATACTTTAAAGAGTCTTTTCAGGACAGGGCTCCCCCCCCCCCCATTTCTTAAGTAAGTGTGATGGCAGGCATATTTATAAATTGCTTGTGATGTTTTGCATATAGCTCTAAACCGATTAGCCTAAAACTCTGGTTGCTGGTCCATTGAAAATAGCAACATAATCCTCAACACCCAAATTTAGAATGATCCTTGGGTTCCCCAGCTCTAATTATGGACCTTGCTATGACTCAAGAAGAAACAGTGGGTTGGGACAGGACTTTGTTTTTCCTAGTCACAGCTTGTTAAGCATGCGTGTGGGCAAATCGCTGTCTAGGGATCTATGTTTGTATAGCTATATCCGTCTATAAACTATATATATCCATGTAATCTGCATTAAAGCTTGAATGTGGAAGTCTTGAAAGAGTTCCTTCAAGAAGATTAAAAAGGGGTTAAGAAGATGCCCTGCCATATGGATGTGAGCTTTCTTTGAAAGAATGAAGCAATTAACTTGTCTGGGCAAATCAGCTGTATCCCACACGAGCCATCTCAAGATAGGCTTCACTCATCTGATGTGTTCCAAGGGAATCCCAGGCTACCGACTAAGCAGGAAGCTGAACTACAAACACTCTTTCTGGCTCTTTCATACCCTTACTGGTGTCCTTTTCTCAATGCCAAAGCATATGAAAGTACATTCAGACAATGCAGATGGAGGTGGACATAGATTTTAGACTGTTAAAAAGGGTCGGAGTGCTGAAATACAATGTTTACAGTCAGTAGTAGGTCATTGGCATGAAGAGGAGGGCGGGCAAGTTATTTACCAAAGCGCTTGTAGACAGGACAAGAAACAATGGATGGAAACTAATCAAGGAGAGGTAGCAATTTGGCACTAAGGAGAAACTTCCTATCAGTGAGGACAATTAAGCAGTGGAACAGCTTGCTGTCAGAAGTTGTAGGTGTATTTTAAAGAAGACACTTGTCTGAAATGATATAGGGTCTACTGCTTGAGCAGGAGTTTGGACTAGAACAGTGTTTTTCAACCTTTTTTGTGCAAAGGCACACTTTTTTCATGAAAAAAATCACGAGGCACACCACCATTAGAAAATGTTAAAAAAATTTAACTCTGTGCCTATATTGACTATATATAAAGTAATTCTAGGCCCTAGAAGACAGAAAGGAGGACCCAAGCAGTGGGGGGGGGGAGGGGAGGGTCCCCTGCCCGGTCAGCTTGGAAGGATCTTTCCCTGCCCAGTGAAGGTTGAAGGGGCTGCAGGAAGGGCCAAAGTGATATCCACGAAGCTGATCACTCCAATCAGGGAAGGGGAGCGGCACCTTTGTCCCATCCTGAGAAAGCCCCTGGCAGCCCGGGCTGCCTCTGGGTTCCCCTCCTCCAGGGAAGGGAGCATTGGTGACGGGCAGGCGGCTGCCCGGGGCAGTCTTGGAGAGCGAAGGTGAGGACCTCCTTTGTCCAAACGGGGATCTCTCTTCCGCTACCCACACCGCCAGTGGTCAGCCTCTACCCCCCCCAGCCCGCTTCCCTCCCTTTCTTTGGGTCGGTAGTTGGCCGGCGTGGAGGAGAGAGCCAGCGGGACGAGGAGACAGGAATCGCCTCCCCCAATGCGCCACGGAGTCCTGCCGACGAAAAGGTCGGCTGGCACGGGTCATCCTGCCGCTCATCCAGCCGAGAGCTGCCGGCGTCTGCTCCCTCTACCCGCCGAAGCCTAGTTGCTCGCCCTGCCCGGTAGGTGCCTGGCGCCTCCCGCTTGGCTTCGGAGCGGAGTCCTGGCGGGAAAGAGGGACTGGAGGGCGGGGGCAGGAACCGCTGCTTTCTGCGGGAGATGGCGCCAACGACCCAACTCGCCGAGCACTGTAACTGGCCGGAGATGGGCGAGCAGGCGGGCGGCGGCAGCTTCGTTTGTCCGCCGCCGGCCCGCAGCAAGCTTGTCTCCTGCCGCTTGTCTCCTGCGGGGGTGGCGCAACGTGGAGGCGTTTCTGCTCGGCCTCCTCCTGCGACTCCGCGGGTGAGGAAGAAGTCAGTGGCTGCTCCCTGGGGAGGCACTTTCGGGGCCAGCCAGTCAGACCCACCGCTATGGGCGCATGCATGGGACGTCAGTGACGTCCCTGCGTGCGCTACCTCCCGGCGGTCCCCGCGTTTTTAAAGTAAACGTGGGGCCGCAGGGACTTAATAGAGGCATCCCTGTGTCCCGAAAGCAACTTTCGGGATACAGAGATGTCCCGAGGCAAAAACACCCGGCGGGTGTTTTTCCCACGGCACACCTTACACTATGTCACGGCACACTAGTGTGCCGCAGCACAGTGGTTGAAAAACACTGGACTAGAAGACCTCCAAGGTTCCTTCCACCTCTATTCTGATTGATTGATGTGGCATTCAATGGGGCTTACTCTTGAGTTAGGATGCATAGACCAATACTCCTATATAGAGTTGTGCATTTATTTATTTAATAGTTTATGGTCATGTATGAGAATAATGGATTGTAGTGACATTGTGGAAGATCATTGTATTTCAAACAGTGACATATATTAGTGAAATATTTCCCCCCGCATATTAAGAAAAGTCTAGGAGTTTACAGCTCATTCTAAACTTGCTTATTATCTTTCACTCCTGCTAAAAAAAAGTGTATGTGAGTGAATATATGTGTGGGTGGGATCATTTTTCACACATTATGGGGAGCACTGCCTTAGACTTTTGGTCCCTTCCCAGAGTTATCAAACCAAGGTCAGGCCTTGCAATCATGTGATTAGGAAAACAAGGCCATCAATAAAAGTCCTGAAAATTGATTATTAAGATGGAACCTCTAATAGGCTCCAGAGCTCTGTGCTGTACACCAAGGGCCTTGGAATATCTCTGCTGCTTGAAATGGGGCTCCCAGCAGATAAAGGGAGAGAATCTTGTCTGTACATTGCTTTTTGTGTTTCTGTTTATTTTACTTCTTATAATTCAACAATAAAGCTTAAAATATCTTTATCCATTAGTGTGTTCATTGTCTCTGGAAAAAAAAACATTTCTCTGGCATTTGGCCATTATCTGACCCTGGATCAGAATGCTCTTCTAGATGGGGATATGGATTGAGAAACTCAGGACAATAAATTTGCAAATTTCATTTTCTAATTGCTTTTGGGAATTGCTTACTGTTGTGGCCCAGCAGGAGCTGTTGGAGCTGCCACCAGACTCCGACAGCGAGGGGCCCTATGAGTCGGCCCTGGAGGATGTGGAGGACCCTGGACAGGGTTCTGACTCCGAGCAGGGAGCAGAGAGACTGGTTGGCCACCAGGTGGCGCCTGAGCCTTGGATCAGTGGGGAGGAGACAAGAGAGAGTGATCCAAAAATCAACAGTGAGTTGTTCCGGGATGCACGCCATCGAAGGGCTACTCGGCGTCAAGAACAACTACGTAATTACAGGAGGTAATTACGCTCAGCTGATGGTCATTAAGCTCCTCTCCAGACTATAAAAGAGACTGCTTGTGCCATGCCCTTCTTGCAGAAGTCAATGCTTGGACTAAAGAGAAACGAACTTGGCAGGCTGGATTGCTGCCAGAGTTTGTTTGCATTGCTGCCAAGGTTTGTCGGACTTGCTGCCAAGGTCCTTATCTGTTTGTTTATTTGGCTTTCAGCCACCGAGAGTCTGGTCTTGTTATTAAAGGACATTCCATTTTACGCTTGTCTCAGCTTTCGTTACTGAACGGAGGAGGAGGTCAGAACAGCTTACAATCCACGTTAAAGCTTTTAGAGACCTTTGGAATGACAAGTTCAAAAAATCAACAGGTGAGTTTTGTTTTCAATTCTGAACAAAAAAAATTGATTACACACTTAAGAACTTAAAGAATTTCAAATGAACAGTGAAAAGGTAAATGATATTTTGATATTTTGATCTAAGAGAGTTATATACATTTTAAGGATTCAGATAAATTTGGAATATCGAGTTTTTAAATAATTTTTGTATGTATGTATGTATGTATGTATGTATGTATGTATATTCGAACCTGGCCTGTGTTACATATTAGGCAGATGTATTAACCGTAACGGAGGACAGCCTTTGGCTTAGTGGTTAATACATCTGCCTAATATGTAATACAGGCCAGGTTCGAATCCCAGTAAGGGTATGGCTAGCTGATGAGAGCTAAATAGCTTGAAATAGATCTATACTAGTCTCCCTTTATTTATTTATCAGCACAAATACAACACATATGTAACAAAAAGGCAACAGTAAAAATATTGGGTTTCTGTCTGGATGATCTCTTGTGACGAGCCGATTGACAGATGATGGAAGCAGTTAGCTTCCTCCCATAATTGGGGCTTACCAGGGGTTGTGACTCTAAATATATACCTTCTTCCCTGGCTGGCTGATAAGGAGTCGAGCTCTGTGGCTCAATGGTTAATACATCTGCCTTAGAGGCAATACAGCACAGGCTCGATTCCCAGTAAGGGTATGGCTAGCTGATGAGAGCTAAATAGCTTGAAATAGATCTATACTAGTCTCCCTTTATTTATCAGCACAAATAAAAAAAACCACACACACACACACACACACACACACACACACACACACACACACATATATATATATATATATATATATATATATATATATATATACACACATACATACATACATACATATACATACATACATATATATATATACACACACACATACATATACATACTTCTTGTGTAAAACAGATTTATTTTGCCAATCCTGGCTATTGCAAGTTGTAACAAAAGAGAAGTGATGATTTTAGAAACTGGATACTAAAGGGACTAAAGATTTTAAGAAGAAGAAAAAAAAGTAGAAACACATCGTTAACTTCAGTTAATACTGGGACTTAAGGTTAGGAGTAACTTGCTATTGTAATTAAAATTCTTAATATAAATGACCCCTCCCCCAAAAGAAGTACAACACATAATCTTAAACTTGCTATTTCAGGTCATAGCCATATCATCTGCAATCACTGATTTTTATAAAATTGGAGGAGGAAATTAAATAATATTCTCAAATCAAAAATATTGTCCAGTATTTGAAATGATCTGACGGATCAATACATTTCATTCTAAGCAATACTTCTAAACAGTTAAAATACATTCCAAAAATTATTTCAGCATTTTGTGATTTACAACATACTCCCGTATGTTGGAATCAACTGTTTGGTTGATTCAAAAATAGAGACATTGAATAGGATGTATTGAAAAGAAATGGAAAGATGAGGGTTTAGATTAAATTAATATTGTTCTCATCCAGGTATCCTAAGTCCTAAGAAAACTCAGCTTGTAAAGATTTGAAAATCTTCAAAATGACAGTGTCTTGCCACCAGTCCATGGGAAGTCTCTTAATGCCCAGGACCTTTGCAATATAACTTCTGCTATGGCAGCAATTTAACTCAAATAATGTGACACCTTTTATTTATACCCTGTTTAAATTAGCCCTCAGCAATATATTTATCTTTAATTAGGTTAGGTAACTCATTGGCCAGGGACATTAAATTATTAAGTTATAATGCGACATGTCCATTCCATAGGTTGGTTGATTGATGATCTGTCATGTGGCAATAGACATTACTGACACTGTTATATAAATCATACATCAAACTATATATAGCATGGGGCCATTTAAATCAACAGAATTTTAAAAAGGGAATAGATGAACTTTTTTTTGAACAAAAATCTTTTTTTATTTGACAATTTAGGGAAGTTTCAGGAAAGCAGAACCATTTTTCCTGAACTGTATGAGTATTAACTAACCATTTTCTTCTCATTTTTCAATTCTCCAGGTATTAGAAAGTAGCATGTACTGTATGTAATAGGCTGAAAAACTTTTCTGATTCAAAAGGGTGGTAAGTTTGGCCTGAATCAACATGGTCTATGGCTGTTTCAAATTCAATGAAATAAATAAATAAAAAATCTCAAACACCAAACACAAAATATAGCATTCTAAACGGTAAGCTGGATATTTTGTCTTCTGTGATATGGATTATAATATAATATAATATAATATAATATAATATAATATAATATAATATAATATAATATAATATAATATAATATAATATAATATCATATCATATCATATCATATCATATCATATCATATCATATCATATCATATCATATCATATCATATCATATCATATCATATCATATCATATCATATCGCTACTCAGGCAGACAAGCCCTCTGTGAAAAGCTAATGTTTTTGCTAATTTTTCCTGTACTTTTCTACTACAATGCAAATAGCAATCAAAGGAACAAATATAATTGAGGAGCAAGCAACATTTTAGCATTCATTCAAAGAAGTAGGTGTAAGCAGCAGCATAGTAATGAAATATTATTAATTAATTTTTAATTAAATAATATTTATTTGCTATTCTTGGAATCTAATTTTTTAAATAGAATAATACAATACAATACAATACAATACAATACAATACAATACAATACAATACAATACAATACAATACAATACAATAGCAGAGTTGGAAGGGACCTTGGAGGTCTTCTAGTCCAACCCACTGCCTAGGCAGGAAACCCTACACCATCTCAGGCAAATGGCTATCCAACATCTTTTTAAAGACTTCCAGTGTTGGGGCATTCACAACTGGAGGCAAGCTATTCCACTGATTAATTGTTCTAACTGTCGGGAAATTTCTCCTCAGTTCTAAGTTGCTTCTCTCCTTGATTAGATTCCATCCATTGCTTATTGTTCTACCCTCAGGTGCCTTGGAAAATAGTTTGACTTCCTCTTCTTTGTGGCAACCCCTGAGATATTGCAACACTGATAAAAAGGTAAAGATTTCCCTTGCCCAGTTATGTCCAATTCTAAGGGGCAGTGTTCATCTCCATTTCCTAGTTAAGGGAACCAGCATTGTCAGAAGATGGTTGGTGGTCATGTGGCTGACATAACTATATACTGAGGCACACAAAACACTGTTACCTTCCCACCAAAGTGGTACCTATTTAAGCATTTTTTTTTGTTTGAAAAAGGTTTTATTTCTTTTAAAAAACACAAATATTTCATCATTCGTCAATCATTAAAACATTGAAGTACAATTTTTTTTGTATGCCCCTCCCTCCCTCCACCCCCCCAACCCCCCTCCTCCTCCCCCCCCGACTTCCCAGAACCCGTACACGGTATGGATTTTTAACTAACACAGTCTAAAATCTATTGAGAAAAAAGAAATAAAGAAATTAATGACATTCTACATTGACCTTAGCTTCTTCTTACTGAACTAACTTTAAACAGTTTAAATCTTTTCTGATCTTAAGCATAGGCTAACTGGAATTTCTTGGTCCCGTATTTATTTTGTATATAGTCAATCCATTTTTTCCAGTCTCGTTTATATCTCTCATTTGAGTGATCTTTAAGATATGCCGATATTTTAGCCATCTCGGCTAAGTTTGTGACTTTCAATGTCCATTCTTGGATTGTAGGCAAGTCTTCCTTCTTCCAGTATTGCGCCACCAACAGTCTTGCTGCAGTTATTAGGTGCAGAATCAAGTTAGTCTCTACCACTGTAAAGTCAGTACATATACCTAGTAAAAATAACTGAGGAGTAAACTTTATCCTTCTTTTAAAAATATTTTGCATAACCCACATTTGAATGCTTATGAACTGCTAGGTTTGTGGCAGCTGGGGCAAGTAACAAGAATTCACCCCATTGCACTGCACTCATGATCGATCCGCCAACCTTCTGGTGACAAGCCCAGCATCTTAATGGCTAGGCCATTTCACCCCTAAAATAGAATAGGGTAATAGAATAATAGAATCACCAAATTGCATAGTAGAGAGAACTTCGCAAGGATTATCTAGTTAAAGTGTCTCAATTGTGTGGGAAAACCTATCACATCAGCACTGAGAGTTGGATTTAAATGTCTTAATTAATTATAACGTTCAATTTAAGGATATAATTACCAGCCAATGTTCCACTCTAATTCATTCATAAATATAAGAATGCACTGAATTTTAATCCCTTTGCAAACAAAAATAATTACAAGGTTTTAGACATAAGCAAACACAGCAGCAATTTGGGTATGGTAGTCCTAAAAATGTAGATTAAGAAATAGAGAGGATTGGATGTATTTAGCTTGCGGATTGGTCAAATCTTTAACAAAGAAATCAGCATGAATAGAAACAACAATTCATTTCTCTTTGCCTTCTAAAAGGTATGTTTCATTCATAGTCATGGATCTATTCCAAAATAATGATGAATTGAACTGATATTTTTTGGAATAACAAGGGGCACCTCTAACCAATGTAAGGAAAACATACAGAAAAGAGTTAACAATGTTTAACTGCTTTTGAAGTAATGGAACAATAAGCACTGTTAGACTGTTTATGTTTTATAAAGATGTTCCCAAATGTTTTGGAATTGTGATAAACCATGGGAAAGTTCAGCCGCAAACGGTGATCTGCCAGTACATTCTAATCTTCCTCCAGCTCCTCTTTCTACCCACTTTGAACTTTGCTGTTTTTCCAACTGGAAAAAAAGATGGCCATTGCTAGGCAGAGGTGTTTTAATAACCTGGCAGGTTAGTCTGGCACAAACACACTCCCCTACCTTTATTCTCAGTTAATCTTGTTGTGTAAATCACTGAATTTGCTCTTTTACTACAGAGAAGACTGAATGTTCTTGGCAGATTGAATAGGTGAGTCAGGCGTGAATCAGAAGTGTAGGCAAACTTGTTAAGAGCTTGTAAGCGCCTCCTGTGTGGCAAATGGGTTGTGGAAAACCCTCTTCAACACAGTTCATACACCAATATAAGAGTATGCATGCCCCGTTTCCGAAGAAATGTCTCATAAAATCTAGCAACACAGCGAGAAGCCATGCTTTTTCCAATCCATTTCACTTCCCCACCCTAGTTCACAGAAACCAAATCACTGCTGTTATGTGGGAAAGGAAGTGATTTATCTTCATAGAGACTTCAGTTTTATTTTAGAATGAAATACAGGTCTCATTGGCTAAGAAGGCTAAGGATTAGATTGCTTCTCATTACTGTAGATCTATATTCATGTATTTTATCTCTACCTAAAGATACAAATATATATTATCCAATACAATTCCTCTTTTCTATATATAGAAATATATGTAAAAGGTAGCATGTCAAAGCAGACAGTATTTGACAGCAAATGAGCAGTACTGTAGCAGTTTTTCAAACAATTCTTTGACCCGTATCTGTGAATATTTGACATGTATTGGAATATTTAGAGATGGAAGTGATAACTATGTTTGATAAGGCAGCCATCAACATTTAATAGTGCATGTCAATGAACGCACAGCAGGACCAACTGGCAAGTTATTTGCAAAAAAGTTTCATACATTTTCACTTCATCTGTATTTTTCTCTAATGAAAGCCAAATTTTAAAGTCAGTTCTCAAAGCTTAAATTCAAGGCCAAAGCTTAAATTCAAAGAATTCAATTGAATTCAAAATTCAAATTCAGAAGGGGTAATCTACTGCAGAGTTTTGAAGGGTTGTAAAGTTTTATTTTACCAATTTTACAGAATTAAGGTTAGCTTTCTTGATAACATTAATGGAGCTGAACCGATTCTGTTCCATGTGCATTTCAGTGGCATCATCCTGTTTAAATTGTATAAAATTAATGAGCTGAAAAGGACTTTAGAGGTTATTTTAATTACTATCCAAGCATAATCTTTTTAAAGCATCCCTGATAGATATTCATTCACCCTATATGTAGATATCTAGAGAAGGAGAAATCTCCAACAGTCTGTTTCACTAGTGGACAGATAATGTAATATAAATGGGGCTGGCATCTCTTGGTTTTGCAGGTTGCCTGATTCATATGGATTACAATATGTTCGCAGTATTGTGATGCTGCAATAATCAGACTTGTCGTTCAATTCTGAAATTGCTCTAGTAAAATAACTGGTGTGAGATTCTTTAGGTTGAACTCCTGAGCTTTATTGCACATCTTCTGTCTTATTCTGAGTATGCATGCATAGGGAAGAACACCTACTTTGATGAGTGGATAATGTGGGTGTCATTTATGGGCAAATTACTGCACTTGCATTTAGTTCAATGGTTCAATCATTACATACATGGATATTTTTCTTTACTGATAAATAAACATCACCATATTTTTGGAGAGTGATTAAATCGTCTTGCAGGAAGAACATGGAATAGAATCAGTGGCTCAGGATTTGGCTTAATAATGCATTTGATGCTGGATGTATAAGGATCTTAAAAGGTGATATACTATAACATTGAGTGGGGAGAATAAGGCCTTGTTTGTTTCTAATTATAATAATATGCATATGTGCTGAGACAGTTGGTCAGTGCATAGGGTTTTGGTAGGGAGTGAAATATATTCATGTATCTGACAACATTCCCCTGCTATATAACTCTGATACATTGGTGTATCAGAAGAAGAATCTTCCCAAAAAATATAATATTGGGCAAGAGTCAGTAATTAGCTTTAGAGAAATTTCATACATTTTATTTACTGCAGCCTTTTTCACTGAACAGAAATTTTAACCCTACAAGTTGAATAGTAGAGACCAGGGCTGTCAAACTCCCGGGCCACGGGCCAGATGTGTCACATGGTGGCCATATCCACGCCCAGTTTAGTGAAGGGGAAAAAGTACCGATATGTCATGTGATGCCGCCATGACGATGTGAGTTTGACACCCCTAGTAGAGGGCAGAGGGATCCATAACATGATTGTTTGGTTCTAATATAGTGCATCTTTAAAGCAAGCTGAGAACTAAGGAAAATTTCCTGATAGTGAGAACAATTAATCAGGGGAACCACTTACTCCATAAATTGTGGATGCTCCATCACTGGAGTTTTTAAGAAGATATTGGATAACCATTTGTTTGAAGTAGTATAAGGTCTTTTGCTTGAGCAGGGAGTTGAACTAGAACTTCAAGGTCCTTTCCAACTCTGTTATTCAAGCTTTTGTTGTTTGTAAACCCAGGTTTATGACTTGAAGCATGCACCTACCTGAAAAGATTTTCAAAAAGGTTTATGAACAGCGTGTACTGTCTGACTTGATCATAAAAAGAGTCCTAATATGAAAATTTAAATGACATGGAGGTTGTAGAATGTACAATTATGCATTTGAACAACATGTGCAATGATATGAAATAATTATGTAAATGATAAACATAAGTCTTAATAATGTATGGTACACTCTTATAATTCTAGAGACTTATTTTAAAGCAAAGACTGCTTAAAAAAATATGAGAATTGCAAAGTCTCTTACCAAAGTTAAGAGTCTGATTTACACAAAAATTCTGCTTACAGTCTGTTCCTTTCAATTCAGAGGCATTTGATCCAGAAAAAAAATCCTCCAAACCACAGATATTCCCCCCTCCCCAAAAAATCTGTATCTGGTAAATATTCCTGGGAAACTGTCTTGTATAATAGAAGTAGGTTCCAAAACACAAACAGTGACTCAGGGAAAAATAATGCCACTTTGATCAGCATTACAAATGGACTGTGTTAAAGTTCAGACTATCTGTAAAACCATAAACCAGTTCTACTCTTTGAACCTTCACACTTTTTCAAAGAACAGGCGTGATTCCCCCCCCCTTTCCCTTTTTGAAAGAAAATGTGAATTCAACATACCTTAGGCTATTACACTGATTTCCCATCAAAGGGTTACGGCAAGATGGACAATTGCCCTCTATTATTAGTTGACATGAGGAACATTTTAAGAGTGAGTTAAACTAACCAAACATGCACATAAACTTCAATGGGTGATAACAACTCAGCAAAGAGTGTGGTATATTATCTGGCTTTGAAATAGGAAGCTTATTATATTAAGGGTGAAATTTATAAGGCTTCCAACTTTAATATAAAGAGATTTATCATTATATGATTGAGGTATGTCTTTCTGGATCTGAAGGCAACTATCATGATACATCTAACCATTATGATGTGCTACCTTCCAGGCAGTGGTGGGTTCTGGATCCTGTTCCAACTGATACAGTTGGAACAGGCCCGGCACTGTCCACATGGATGTGCGTAGTGCGCGCATGTGTTGTAGCTGCAAACGACGCTTCCACAAGCCTCTGCGACACTCCAGCTGCTCAGTGGAGCGTCGCGTAGGCACTGTATGTGCCAGGCATGTGCGCAGACGCACCGAAAGCCTTAAAACATGGTAAGGAGTTTGGGCAGGCGGGCAGGCTCTCCAGAGCACCGTACCGGAACGGTATCCGGTGCTCCGGGTAGGCTCTGGTACGCCCATAACGGGGCGTACCGCCTGCAACCCACCACTGCTTCCAGGAAAGTGGAAGAGGTCTGGCAATATCTCTGTTGACCTAGTGCTATATAACCACAAGAAAATCCAAGGCAGCTCAACAGGGAAGCAGATGTCTGAGGCAAACCGACCAGATTCAGGCAAGAAAAACATAGTCTGGAATGCACATGGTAAAAGTTCATGGAAAGATCAGAGAGGATGATGAAGCTGAAGGCAGAAGAACGGATTCAGAAGCAAGCATTTTGCCATATGAACTGATGTTTGCTATTAACTGTTGGAAGAAATGTCCATCTGAGTTCAGTTCCAAGTGGGGAATAAGACACTGGAAACATGGAGGCTGTTTGGAAAGATGGTTTAATGGTGGACAGGATCACATGCTTTGGAGCTCCTGGATGGAAAGAGAAGAGATGCTGAAAGTCCCTGGGTTTCATGCCCTCTCTGGGCGTTGAACTTCCTGGGTCATAGGAAGAGTATCCTGATTGCTTGCTGTCAGAGGCCATAGCTAGCTTTGTAGGTTGTCTGTGCTAAGTTTGATTGAAATTTGGTGGATGGTGCAATGAAGGGCAATGAAGTGGGATAGATCTTTGTTACGTAGAGTAGACTGGACCAGGCCTTAATAGCCCATTAACAAAGGTGAGTTTCTGCTTCTCTGAGTTTCTACTTCTCTTTTAGGGGAAATTTTCTGCCTTTTTAGCATTTACCAAAATATTTCATTTTTCTAGGAGAGGGGTGGGTTTTAACTTCCAACATAACCAAACAGCAAGATGTCTATGGAGATTCTCAGTCATCTAGGTCATGGTTTTCAAGAGCAATTGGACTTTCTGGTTTTTCTTTGAAGACGTTTTGCTTTTCATCCAAGAAGCTTCTTCAGCTCTGACCCCACTGTCCGATCAGAGCTAAAGAAACTTCTTGGATGAGAAGCAAAATGGCTTCAAAGAAAAACCAGAAAGTCCAGTTGCCTCTTGAAAAAAAATCTGTGGGACAAACAGCAAAATGGTTTGTAACACCTGCAGTGGTATATGTTTAGCTATGGAACTGGGACTTCATTATGTGCCTCTTCTATCTGCTTCACTTCCACACTCCATATTTATTAATGCTTCAAAGACTCTTACTGAACAAAGTAGCTTCAGATCAAAGTGTGCACATGATGCTCTTCACTTGATTTTGGTATTGACTATTTTTTTTTCTGCATCTTTTGAAATTTGGGATCAGAGGACTGCAGAGCAGTCCTCACACAGTGCATGTGTGTGATATTTGTGCCATGAATGTAATCTTAATTGAAAACCCCTACAGGGTTTTTACTGTCTTTGCATTATGTATTATTGTTCTAATAATCTATTAATCTTTTAAACTTGCTTTTAAGACTGAAATTTTTGTGCTCTGGCTCTAATGGTTGATTGACAAGGGTTAAACCCAAATTACAATAATGCAATTTTCTTACACCAATGTAAGAAAATTAGGCAGGCTGTTAGAAGTAAAAGAAACAGGAACAACAGAAATAAAATGGTTAATTACCACTTCCAGAGAGAACAATTGTTCATTTTTTTCTTGCATCTTCTAAAAATTTAAGAACAAAAATTTATGAGAATGGTATGCATTACTTTCTTTCATTCCCAAGAACAGCGCCATCATGATAGTCTATTGATTATCAGTATAATTAAGGTGATTATTTTTTTTAACCCTTTTACTCTTGCAAATAAATATAAAATCATGACTCCTACCCAAGATAGCTGTTGAACGGTAAGGTTCCCCCCCCCACTCTTTTGCCAACATTCTGCTGGTTTTGCTGCCAAAGCTGATCTTTGGCAGTGCTACTCCCTGGATTTAAATGGGAACACATAGATGACTTTTGGTCTGCCATGGACCCACCTGGGAAGGGGAGTCTTGAAGATTTAGTTCTCTGTGGAAGTGATTGGAAAGTTGCCTGGTCACCCATCTTCCTCTTGGCTGTTCAGTTTTTTAAGCACACATGAGTTTTAACTTCACTTTTTGAATCTTTTGTTATATTTCTGATTTTTATTTTTAAAAGTTGACCAGTTGGTTGAATGCCAATTTTCAATAACTTTTACTTTCCATTAGGCAATATGGCATGTTCTTGGATGGTAAAAGTGGTTTCATTTGATTTACATTAATATTAGACTCTAACCAGAGGGATCTTGCATTTTATTAATCTGCAAAATATTTGGAGCTTATTTTTTTTAAAAAAATTCTTTTAATCTTGGATCAAACTATCCAGAAAATTTCTTCCTTGTTTTTTTAATGTATTTCTTCAGTTTGCTTCAGCATTCTTTGTTTTTTGGTTAAGTTACCAAGAGCAATAATGTATTAGATTACAGACAAACAAAAGTGGCTGATATCTGGAAAAAGACCATTTGCAATTTTTGTTGAAAGCTTTTTTTAAAAAAAAAATTGATGAAATGATGATGGCTGTGGAAAATATTCAGATACATGAAGCTCTGGATATATTAGATTCACAAAAAGAATGTGATTTGAAGATTGCAGACCCCTTGGAAAGAAATATGGACTGTACAGACTTACAGTCACTTTCCAGTGTTGATTTCCATTGCCTCTCTGAAGTTCAAGGCTGCATTCATTTACAACAGTAAAAGCCTGATTGAATGGAGAAATGGTAAATTGGTTTTCCCTAGGAGGATTGAAGGAGATTGGGGAGTGGATTTATCAGACTTAATCAGGAACCATTTTCATCTGGACTTCGTTGGGAAGATTGACCAATTGGGGAGACTGAATTGATTATATTTAACCAGAGAACAACTGATAAAAGATGGTATTAAGCAACAAATGTGGATATTTGATCCAGGATCTTGAGATGATTTGAAATAGATAAGATACCATGATAAATGTTCTGTTAATTACATTAACAGTTTGTTAACAGAAGGTTTTGAAACTTTGACCTTGCTTTTCTTCTTATTATTGTTCTTCTTGTTAACTATTTTGTAATTAATATAGTATATGGTTTTCAGAGCAATAATTTTCAAATAGATTTAGTAGTTTAAAAATTTGGGGAGCCTCATTTGCAAGGGGTGAGAAACTAATATTGTAGTAATATATTAATTAGTATTCAATTAGGGAGGATAATATGTGCATATGTGATTTTTTAATGCACTTGTTTTTCAATATCTTGTTTTCTTTGTGATTTTTTTAATTTTTTGGAGTTTTATATTTTAACTTTTCTGAAATAAAATAAAAATAAATAAAACTATAAAATAAATATAATGACATTTGGTGTGATTTCATCCAACTTTCTTCTGTGTTGTTTGTTTCTCTGAGATCAGTGAGAAAAAAAAATTATAAATAGAATTAGTATCTCTCAGTGCCAAATTTTCAGATTGCTCCTGTCACTGGAATAATAATATTAATAGTAATAAAAAGGCTATCCATTTATGATAGAAAAACAAGATGGTGATAATTATGATCCCAAAACCAGCAACTTTTACAGCAACTGAAGATATGTTATTCTATTGGATGGCATAAGGTGATTCCCAGCCTGGTGTTTTCTGACTAAGCCACTTAAAATTACCAGGAGCTTCTCTGGATTTGCTTGTCAAACATGGAAGATTAATGATTTATTTTTTACTGTAGCATATTATTGAGGTACGTATAACCCTGTAGAGAAGGAGACCTCACATATAGAAACCTTACTTGCCATAACTATTTATCCCATCAAATATAATGCAATTGAAAATTTAACCAATGGAAAATCTAGAGGAGTAATTTGTGTGCAACTGTACAAAATGCAATTAAGAAATACAGTGTGGTGCTAAATCCATGGATCAGTTTATATAAATGATTGCTGAATTATAGATTTCTTCAAGTTCACGAATGACTTCTTTTCTCTGCATCGTGCCTATACTTGGCAATAAATCACTCTGAATGTAAGATGAACACAAAATTATTTAGCAACAGAAGAGAAAATATATATGTATTTATATATATATCAGAGTTGAACCATGGAGTCCTTGGTGCATCAAACTAAGATTATTTCTACATTGACACACTATGTATTTTGGATGGGGGGGAAATAAAAAAATGATAATTCCAAGTATTTCCTGTGGAAATTTGATGCAAGCGTTTTTGAATGGTTTAAAATCACTAGAATGGGAGGGGGAAATCCTTCCATAATTATTTAAAACAGATTATTTCCAAAGAGTATCAGGATTTGATTTTGCCATTGTTTGTCCTAGAATCAATATTACTCTTTCATAAACAAATTTGCATGTGTCATTCAAACATGAACTAAGTTTATTTTTGATGCATCATAGACTATAGGAGTTGGCTATGCACTTAAATTTCAAATCAATACAGGGTTTGATGTAGAAATACAAACACAATTTGACATAAGTTGTAAAGATGGCCATC
The DNA here is from genome assembly GCF_009769535.1 of Thamnophis elegans. Lineage (NCBI taxonomy): Eukaryota > Metazoa > Chordata > Lepidosauria > Squamata > Natricidae > Thamnophis > Thamnophis elegans. The sequence continues at coordinate 44,576,502 of NC_045544.1, read as the reverse complement.
AAACCATGGGATGGGATGGCTTTTACACAAAGTAGTATACAATCATAACAATTATTATCTTCTTATAACTTTGAGATCTAGAACTTGGTTTCAGCGGTAGAAAACTAATATAAAAAATAGTGAACTTCGTCCATGTACGTAAATTAGTTTTCTGGTATTTAAAGTGTGATAGGGAAGTTGGGGGGGGGAGATAGGGGGAGAGAGAGAGGAAGAGGGAGGGAGGGAGGGGCGAGAGAGAGGGGGGGATTGATTCTACCTACATCTCTTTTTAAAGTTTAAGTTGTTCCTTAATATAATCAGAAACTTGAGACTATTTCCCACCCTGTACTGTTATGCTTTATTTAATTATGGTTTATCAATAAATCATTATTGTCTGGGTTCATAGAATAGGCTATTAAGAAACCATATTTACTAAGTGAAGTAATTGTATTTGCACACGTTGCAAAATCATATCAATCAAACCGTATTGCATATGTGATTTTGTTTAAACCCAGTCTGAAATTGCATACATTTGGCATTCAACATACATATTTAAAAAAGAAATGCCATGTTTTCAAACAATTATCAAATCTGTAGAGTTTCACTGATGCAATATAAAATGTTACATAAAGGGTTTAGTTTTATGTGTGCATGTATGCATATAAAATAAGTATTTTAATTGTACCTGACATTTGCCAACCACAAGAGGTAGTCAAGACTAAAGATCTTTTGTTCCACTAAAAACTTCGGCATTCATTCCTCCTCCCAAAAATGCAAACGAAAACTCCAACTCTCCAAAGGAATTTTCCATAAGACAAAAGCAACAATAGAAAATGATGACCTTGGGATGGCGCCAGGAAGTCAAACAGTTTGACTATTGTGTAGAAGCACAGCTGACTTTTGCATAGGAAGCAATCATAGCTGATTAGATATTACCAATTCCTGCCTTAACTCTCCCTCTTCATTGGTTGCTTGCCTTTGCTATCCCTTGTAAAAGTGAAAGTTTCTTGAGTGTGAAAGTCTCCATATTGTTATTAACTAGATCCACACTTCCATACTCTAAGATATAACATGTTTTTAACTACATCATCCTTGATTTATGTAATCCCCCCTATGAATAAAAAGAATGTAGGTATGTTTATTATACTGCACATACCTACTTAAACACACACAAATGACAAAATTAGTGGCCCAGAGGAATGCTGTCAATATAATTTACTTGGACTTCAGCAAGGCATTTGATAAGGTAGACCATAATCTACTACTAGATAAAGTATAAAAATGTGGGTTAGACAGCATCACCACCAGATGAATTTGTAACTGGCTGACCAACTGCACTCAACGTGTAGTCCTCAATGGAACTGCATTTACAAGGAGGGAAGTATGCAGTGGAGTACTCCAAGTCTCTTTTTTAGGCACAGCACTCTACAACATCTTCATCAATGATTTGGATGAGGGGATAAATGGGGAACTCAGCAAATTTGCAGATGACACCAAGCTGGCAGGAATAGCCAACACTCCAGAAGATAGGCTTAAGATACAGAAGGATCTCGACAAACTTGAATATTCGGCACTATCTAACAAAATGAAATTCAATGGTGAAAAAAGTAAGGTTCTACATTTAGGTAAGAAAAATGAAATGCACAGGTACAGTATAGGTGATACCTTGCTCAATAGTAGTAACTGTGAGAGGGATCTTGGAATCCTAGTGGACAACCATTTAAATATGAGCCAGCAGTGTGCAGCAGCTGCCAAAAAAGCCAACACGGTTCTAGGCTGCATAAACAGAGGGATAGAATCAAGATCACATGAAGTGTTAATACCACTTTATAATGCCTTGGTAAGGCCACACTTAGAATACTGCATTCAGTTTTGATCATTACGATGTAGAAAGGATGTGGAGACTCTAGAAAGAGTGCAGAGAAGAGCAACAAAGATGATTAGGGGACTGGAGGCTAAAACATATGAGGAAAGGTTGCAGGAACTGGGTATGTCTAGCTTAATAGAAAGAAGGACTAGGGGAGACATGATAGCAGTGTTCCAATATCTCAGGGGTTGCAACAAAGAAGAGGGAGTCAAACTATTCTCCAAGGCACCTGAGGGCAGAAAAAGAAGCAATGGGTGGAAACTAATTAAGAAGAGGAGTAACTTAGAACTGAGGAGAAATTTCCTGACAGTTAGAACAATTAATCAGTGGAATAGCTTGCCTCCAGAAGTTGTGATGCCCCAACACTGGAAGTCTTTAAGAAGATGTTGGATAGCCATTTGTCTGAAATAGTGTAGGGTTTCCTGGCTATGCAAGGGGTTGGACTAGAAGACCTTCAAGGTCCCTTCCAACTCTGCTATTGTATTATTGTATAAATAAAAGTAGACCCTTGTGTGGAATTGTAACATTCTCCATAGTTATATGTTTATGTCTCTATTAAATGGAAAGAATCTATTATTCTGAGGGCTAGGGAGAAACAAAAAAGATTCAGCATCAGATAATTAAAAAATTCCAGCAATTCGAGAAGAAATGTTTCTAACAATGTTTCTCCAAATCATTTCACTCAATCTTGGGCAAAGTTACATGTGGCAAATTCTTATTAAATCCTATGACAATTTGTACAGATGAGTCATACATAACAGAGACATGCAAATCCCTATGTTTTTCTTCATCCCCAAACAGGATGTACTTTTAAGGTGTGCTTTCACCTAAATTGTAGCAATCTTTTTACCAGTATGGCATTGTTACTGAATAAATGTTTCTAAAGTATTATTTATAGTAGTTCAATTGTAAAAAGAGGGAAATGATTCACTCTGTGACTATATAAACTTTTTTGTGGGATATTTAATACCAAATAAAGTGAACTGTTGGAGGAATATTTTACTTCCTTTGTAATAGCAATAGCAATACCACTTAGATTTATGTACTGCTTCACAGTGTTTTACAGCATTCTCTAAGCAGTTTACAGAATTAGCATATATTGTCCCCAACAATCTGGGTTCTCGTTTTACAGACCTTAGAAGGATGGAAGTCTGAATCAAATTTGAGCTGGTTAGAATTGAACCCCTATTGGGGGCAGTGTTAGCCTGCAATACTGTATTCTAACCACTCTGCCACCATGGCTCTTATAATAGTTCTTGTAGAACATCACCTCAACAGGATCAGCTCCAAGTGAGTCACTAAGGAAAGAAGTGTTGTTTGTAGAGGCTGCCATTTTGAATGTCCCAAATTTCAAGCCCACCATTGAAGAAGCTTTCTAGGAAAAGCAACATGGCAATCGCTCACAAAAAATATTATCTCATCCCAAAAATAGAAGAAAAATTGTTGATTTTGCAACAGGTGAAAAAGCTGAACATTTTGGCATTTTCCTTAAGAAAAATATTATAGAAAGGAATATAAATGAGACCAAACTGCCCAATTCAGCCATCACAAATAATAAGAGCTCTGAAAACTCTGAAACAAGTCAATGTTATGCTAATGTAGTGTAGGCTTTCATGGCTGGTCAGTATCTGCTGGTCAGCGCTGAGCTTCAGGATTTAGTCACTCTACTCTAGATGTCAGATTTCCTGAGTTTTTGCCAGTAACTGTGGCTGGCATCTTCAGAGGCAAGGTGACCATCCCTTGCCAACCTGCACCAATCAGAAACCAAATCAGCTAAAGACCAATCAGAAGTCAGGTCACTTGACCAAAAAGAGAAAAGTCCAGTCTGCTCAGTTGCTTCTGAAGATGTCTGTCACAATTGCCAGTGAAATGTCAGGAAATAGGTTGTTTAGATCACAGTCCTAAACCAGGGGTAGTCAACCTTTTTATATCTACCCCCCACTTTTGTATTTCTGGTAGTATTAAAATTTTATAACTGCCCACCAGTTCCACAGTAATGGTGATTTATAAAGTAGGGAAGTAACTTTACTTTATAAAATTTATAAAGCAGAGTTACAGCAAACCCCCACCGCCCACCATGAAAGCTGGAATGCCCACTAGTGGGCAGTAGGGACCAGGTTGACTACCACTGCACTAAACACTGAATTTCAACACCACCCAAGACAATGATTGTGTAAAGGCCTCTTTGAATGTGGGTACTTGCTCATTCACTATCCCTACCAGCCAAAGCATAGCCATATTAGACACACCGTGATGAAAGACAGGCGTGCTGAATTTTGTAATTTTATGGTTTCTATATTTTGTAAAGACATCAATTGTTTAACTAACTGCCTGTTCTATGTCATCGATGGCAAAAAAATATGGTAAAACAATCAGTGCACAATGCCACATTATCTATATGCGTTGAAAGAACTATATTATTTCTGTCTTTTGAACATTTAAGGACAACCCCCACCCCTGCAATACAGTAAGCTTTCAGGTTTGGTCTGTGCTTTGCAAAGGAGCTAGCCTAGATGCTTACATATTATCAAAGCTGCATGGTTCAATTAGCAAAGGAGACATAAAGTTGCTTAAGTGATTTTTCCACCCATTCAAGAATACTTAGAATTAAAAAACAGCAAAAAAATCAGTTTTTTTTTTAAAAAAACCTCTTTATAAGTCCTAGCTGCTTGAAGAGTCAGGTAACCATGGGAAAATTTGTCCACACTGTCGTTAGGAGTCAAGCCCATTCTGATGGTACCTAACTAGCAACTTATATAGTTAAGTAGAAATAGCAATAGCACTTAGACTTATATACCCTTCACAGTACTTTTACAGCCCTCTCTAAGCAGTTCACAGAGTCAGCATATTGCCCCCAACAATCTGGGCCCTCATTTTACTGGCCTTGGAAGGATGGAAGGCTGAGTCAACCTTGAGCCGGTGAGATTTGAACTGCCAAACTGCAGCTAGCAGTCAGCTGAAGTAGCCTGCAGTACTCCAACCATTGCACCACCTCGGCTCTATGGTGCATTACCTCAGAACATAAAGAGAAGAAGTGACTTATGACTGTTTTTCACATGGCAATTGCAGCATTCCTGTGGTCATGTGATCAAAATTCAAATGCTTGGCAACTGGTACATATTTATGACGGTTGCAGTATCCCAGGGTCATGTGAACAGTTTTTGACCTGACAAGCAAAGACGGTGGGGAAGCCACTTAACAACCTTGTTATTAATTTAGCTACTGCAGTGATTCACATAACAAGTGACAAGAACGGCTGTAAAATTATGCAAGACTTGCTTAACAATGGTCTAGCTTAGGAACAGAAATTTTGGGCTCAATTGCGGTTGTAAGTTGAGGACTTCCTGTACAGCTGTACAGAAACATCAGCTAGGCTCTTAGTCTGGTAAGGGAGAAAGTCACTGTCCCCCAGAGGGCCTCTGATGAAAATCCATGTATGATTGTGGTAGCTCCACAGCATTTATCAGCCGTGGCGACTGACAAGATCGGAAGCATGATCCCACGGGCCACTTTTAGCCTTGGTCCTGCCAGCTGCTGAGTCTTTTACACAATCACCGGGGACAAATCTGACTCTTAGAAAGCTCTTTGGCTCTGACAAGCATAAAAAAAATCTTTTTCCCAGTAGGAGGATTTCCATGCTATTATGCGGCAAGTTTGTCAAGTCTTATTGATTCCTTATAACTTAAATGAATGCCCACTACATTGATTTCTGACAGCTTTGTGGTTAACTCCTTTATAATGAGTGTTACAGAAGTAGCCATTCGTTTTTCAACGACATCACTTTCTCTGGAGTTACACATTATTTGTTCAAAGGAAATCTCAAGTCCTTTTGTTTTCTACAGAATATGTCGGCCATCAAACAAATATGTCATATGAGCTAAAGAAAAATGTAACCTTTCCATCATTTGACATTCAAAATTAATAACCTTGGAATGATATATTATCAGAGGCAATAATAAACAATGAAGAAAGCTAATGTAGGTAACAAATATTTTCAAACGGGACGCTCTGCTTCAAAAATGTATAGTCTGTTTAATTTCAAATAAGGAAAAGAAGTAATTCATCAAGACAGAATTGATCCATGATGATTATATGGATGTATTATTTAGGGTTTTTTTTTGGCAACAATACTGAAAATCTACGTCATTACCTTCTACTTGGCATTTTTTGACTTTTTTTCTGGCTACAGAATTTATATTTTCATTTTGTTTGTTAAGAGTACTAATTCAGTGTGTCCTCAGGGAAGGTAAAATAAAAGTCAAGATGATGGCCACAGTTGCACAATTAAAGCTTTTGTGTGTGTGATGTTTACACTTGTAACAAAGGGGCAGATCTTTATGGCTGCCATCTTGGTTGGTTTGATCTTTACCCTGAGGCTCCTGTTGATTAACCAGTCAATGGTTCAGAAGAAATGCTGCATTTACGATGTGTCTCTACTTTTCATTAAAGCATTCTTCTTTTTCTTCGAATTTCTGAATGAGATGGAAAAACAAAGAGGTTGGAATCTATTCAACCATGCTTTCATTCATTCATTCATTCATTCATTCATTCATTCATTCGTTCGTTCGTTCGTTTGTTCATCCATCCCAGAAAAGTTTTCCCATAGTAGTATCTGAATACTTACTTTTTAAAGCATGCATACATCAACTAAGCAGATCTGGTTGGCAGTTCAGTGGTTTGAATCCCTAGTACAGGTCTCCTGCGTGAGCAGGCAGTTGGACTAGATGACCTCCAAGATCCCTTCCAACTCTGTTACTGTTTACTGTTTACTTAATTGCTTTGAGAACCACCAAGATAAGCTAGATGTTGAGCAAGGTGAGCATGGGCTCATACTTCTTGGTTATTGCCAAAAGAAGGTATGTTAAATTTTTTTTAGAAGTGCCAATGTCAAAGGGGACATATTTGTTTTAAACCAAAACAAATAAAAATAATTCCATCCCTGCATCAGATATATGATAAGTAGAGTATAAACTGGTTTATTCCTATGATGTCGCCATGAAATCTGGTGTTTACCAAATATGTAAAGACTTTCATTTGAGGCCTTTCCTGCATTGCAAGATGCTGTTATCTTAAATAGCAATAAGTATAGAATATCATAGAGGTATTCTTAGTTATATTATGACAAATGCTCCTGAAAACTAGCAGCTTCTTCCTATATAGGTTGGTGGATGTCAGAAAGGCACTCCAGAAACTGATATATAAATATTGCAATATCACTCCTGTCACATAATGTATGTTCATTTAATAATGAGGTCAATACATAGTTCATTTTCCCATTTTTTACTCAATAATAGTTTAAATTATCATCCTTCCATAGTCCAAGAAAGATCAATTATTTACCCACTAATTAGCTATCCCATTTTCCCCTGTGCTGTGCTGAACCGCACTAATATGCTTGAACAGAAAAACCTGCACTATTGGAAACTTGTAAGAACAAAAATAATAGTAACCAAGAGTAACATCAATAAGAAGAAAGGGTTACCTTTATTTCACTCCTGCTCTTCTTGTGGAGAACCTAAAAATAATCAATAACAACCAGAATGATTAAAAAAGGATCTGAGAAGGAATCATTACCAGTTGCTGAAAGAGAAAAAGATAACTTAATTGGGTTCTATTTAAAAACCCAGCATTTTTAAAATGAATCATATTTTATCAGTATTGTACTCTTTCCCAGCACTATAGAGATGGATTAAGTAAATAATGGAGATGAATTAAATAAAGAAAAGAAGAGTCCATATTATAAAGTTTTAAAAAGTTTTCTATTATTGTTCCTCCTTGTGCTTATTTTGATATATAATCAAAATTAAACTGAATTTTCCTTTTGTTCTATATTAACAAACTGGCAATGTTTGTGAAAAGAGATAAATTTGCGTACTTTTCTCCTTATTGCTATAATTTAGCCATTTTAATGCTCTTTGTATAGCAAAATGTTGTTCTCTTTTCCTTTGCCACACAAAGCATTCAATCCATTATGACTCTTACTAACTGTTTAGAGTCACTGGGAGGTAGGAAGCCCATTGTCCTTTCAGCTTTCCTTACCATTTGGTAAGATTTCTGTGTTTGGGGCTTTGAATTACTTCTCCTTTCTTTCTGGAGAAGAACAAGGAATCATGCAGACCTGGGACTGCAGGTTCCCATGTGGCTATCTATTTTATTTCAACCCCCATTGGAGTCCCCTCAAGCTCCACCTGTAGTATAATTGTAGCAGCATAATAACTCACAATCTGTGGCATGGTTTCTTGGCATCTTGAGATAGGAAAGAAACCTAAAACCTGTAGCAAAAACTCTGAAATTGATTTTACTTGTTAAAGAACAAAAATCTCTTGTACTTAATAATATTCTGTCTCCCAAATGAAAGAACCATAACTAGATAGTGCAGTGAGGTCCTTGCTGGAAACAGTCATATTTGATCATGATTACCCTGCCTTTTGTATCAGTAATGAACAAGCACATGGTTAAAAGCTCCTTCCTATCAGCACCGGTCATCATGAGTTCTTCAATTCTCTCACACCAAGTGAGGAGTCAATCACTTACCAGATTGTCTTAGACCAAAATAGATTGCCTGGTCTTACTCCATGACTGGGCCCACAGGGACTCTGGTTACCTATCTAGATGATTGGAACACCTACCATATGTTAGCAATTGCTCAGGTGGGCAGCAACAACAGCTTCTGTTTTCAGGTCTGTTCTTCCCTGTGAAACTTTGGCCAATGTCAACAATTAACACTACTATTACTTCCAATTTACTTTCCCAGTCCCAAACCCATATTCAAAGTCTGAAAAAGAGTTAAACCCAAATCTTCTATGAGTTTGATCTGTTATGGGAGGGCTCCAGTTCTCCAGTGAAGCTTCTTATCCAAGACACCAACTCTCCAGAGGTCTCTACTTCCTGTTATTTCATCCCTTTTCCTGGAAGTTCGGCCAATAATAGAGACTCCTATCTGTTGCTGCTGCTGTTATGTTATTAAAATTTGTACATTGCTTGACATCCCACCAATTCTGAGTGGCTAGTATCAATCTTGTTCTGCCATTGTAACTCTACCAAGAATCCCATGCTACAATTCCAAACAAAATTACAGCACGGTAAGACCAGACCATTCTGTTCTGCCATACCAATAAGTTACCACTAGTTACTTTCATCAAATCCTTTCCTGTGGTTTCCTCTCCTAGATTCTACTCTTCATATTAGTTCCAACTCTGGAGCTTCCTGATCCAGCTCTGTCTAAATGATGTATCAAAACCACTCCAACACATCATCATCCACCCATCATCCACTACTTTGAATCAACATCCTAAATCATTCCAGAAAGTGACCCTCTGAGAAAACAACTGCAGTCAGAATTTATCATAAGAAAAAAACCCTTCTGATAATAAATAATGATTTTAAAAAGTATCAAAAGGCTCAAAATAAAACACAGAATATACCCATGCCATTTAACAGATTCTGCTTTGTGCTCATGAAACCCTACTCTCTATAATGCTAGCATATTTATGTTGCTACATGTTTTATTTACCCTATGAAAAGCGGTCAAATTAATTCGGGTGGAGAATTCTGAAGGTTTACCCTGGAGAAATAGTAGCTGAAAGTTGGAAGGATTTCTTTTGAACGAGGATCATTTTCTTTTCAAGTACTGAAAGTACATGAGAACTCCTAATATCCTTTGCACCTGACCTCCCTTGCTTGAACGCATAGAGTACTAAATGTTTTAATCCTAGCTAAGTAAATACCAATGAATTTAATAGGTCTTATAGTTAGGTAAGCAATAGGCTAGAAATTTCAGCTCCTTCTATGCTTTTTAGTTCCCATCAACAAAAATGATTTGTTGTTGGGAACAGAACCTCTGTATTCTATTAAATATATTTCTGATCTGATACTAATGCTAAGCAAAACAAGATAGATATCCCTGTCAGGATCTAACTAAGAATCTACCAGTCCACATAGGACAGGTTGGGATGTTTGGACACAATGTCCTTTCTATTCTCCTCTTTGAAACCTCTATTTGAAGCATGTTCTTATTAGTCCATCAGCTGATAATCCTCCAAGCAGTGATGAAATTCAATTTTTTTTACTACCGGTTATGTGGGCGTGGCTTGGTGGCCGTGGCAGGGGAAAGATACTGCAAAATCTCCGCCAGCCAGAGTTGGTATCTCCAAACTACTCAAAATTTCCGCTACCAGTTCTCCGAATCTGCTGAATCTCACCCCTGCCTCCTACAGTTCAGATGTGATGAAGTATTGCGGACAGTGGCTACTCTTATGAAAGATTTGTAATCCTCTATAGCATCCTTCTCTACATTCTGGATTAAAGTTTCCATCATGATAGCTGGGAAATATGGGCACCGAAGATGCCAGCATCAGGAAGGTAGCACCTTGGTGAAGACACATCTCAAAGGATGATTTTTCAAGATCCTGAATCTCCAGGTGTTTCTTCAAGGCAATATTTAACAAGCGGCTTCTTAAAATTCCCCATAATGCAATTTGGAATGACATGTCACATTTCTAACTCAGATTATATGTCACCTAATGTACTTAATTTTAACATACTTTTATACTATATCATCTCAAAGTGGTTTATCAAAAACATTTGCAAAAACAATGAGTAATGTTCATATTGTTTTAATATATAATTTTAAGGCTGATACTCAAAAGTGTGGGAGGTGGGTTGGGAGCAAAATTATGGAGAGGTAATTTATCTGGTATTCATTTAGGGAGATTTGAGTGAAGAGAGAAATCTTCTATAATGTGCATCATGAATGTTAGGAGTGAGAACATTCCAGGTTACAGGGGACACCAGAAAGAACTCCCCTTCTACAGAACAAAAAACTTTGGAGCTCCATGCAAACGTAGAAGACTTACTCAAAAGAGACTATGAAAGTCTCTCAGATCTGCTAAGAGATGCTTGAAGCCCAACTGCTGCAGTCTACAAGTCATATACATATATACTTTTATCCCAGCAATATTCAAAAGTAGCATAGAATGTGAACAGAGCAAAACATTGGCTCTTTAAAAAATAATAATTGAATGTTTTAAAAAGTTTGGTCTACACTATACAATATTTGAATGTTCGTCATTTATTTATCAAAAATAAAAGAAATACATAATGTTCTCCCAATTGTCAAGCTGGAAAAGTTTTATGTTGAAGTTGGCTGTAAATCTACAGAAGATTTCTGACAGCTGAAGTTGATTCGTTTACTTAAAATTTCTCTCAAGAGTGAAACTAAAACTAAAAATAATGCTCAAGCATTATTTAGTCCAGATAAGCAGCATCAGAGTTGTGCTATTTTTATGCTGTTTAATACATTATGTGTTTGTCTGTTGGTCTATAGATGCATTCTCATCTCTTCTGAGATTGCAGGGATAGCATTACCAGTTGATTTCCCTTTAGTAATGTACAAGTAGTATATCACTACAATATTTGCTTGGTCTACAAGTATCAAAAGGGAAGAAGTGGAAGAAAACTGGAGGGATAAGTACAAGAGCTTGTTAACACTGGGTGCTTGCAAATATCTGCTGTGGGTGACAAATCTTGACACCCTCCCTCTTTTTAGCCTCTCAAGCAGGAGAGTTTCTAAAGCTTTATAGGCTATTATTGGCTGGAGAGGGGATTTCCACTTGTATGGATATGAATTAATTAAATGTAATGAATATGTATGTTATCATGGCCCCTTAAGGTATGAACATCTGAAACATCTGCCACATTATGTGGACAAAGATAATAGTCTAACTCTTGGCTCAGTTCAACTCCTTATTTCAGTTAAGTGAAATTAACTTGGACAGTACCCACGGATGATAGGAGAGGAGAGGATACTTTATTTGGCCAAGTGTGATTAGACACATTCTTTCATATATTTGTCTATTCCTTGCACAAAACTTGTAGTTATCCCTTATATTTCAGGAGACACAAATTGCATAATATATTTTAATTGGGTGCTTTATTCTTCTTCTTATAGCAACTTACCAAAACCAAAAGAGCAATAACAAGAATGCAACTTACTTTTAACTCTGAGCCTTTCCAATTAACCTTTGCTCTTGTCAATTTAAAAACCAGCCCCATCAAGTTAATTAGCTGAGCTGATTAATCTTCTAACTAAATTGACTGAAGCTTGCACCTCTCAAGACTTTTAAATATCCTTCAGTCTCATATTATGGTCTAGTGCTCTTCATTTATTATCCTGTGTCTGCTTTTTGTCTCGGAACAAGAAGGGAAGTACATCAAGAAAAGCTGTTGCAGATGGAATCAGTATCACTGAGTAGAAGAAATTATATCATGAGATCTTTAGACGAAAGCCAATTTGAATGTACATTGTGTTTCAAGGCCCACTTCCTCTGTTCGGTGGATCTTAAAAAGGACCGTCCCACCTGCGTCTGCCAAAACAAAATAATGTGCAACCCACGTGATGTTATCAGCCCTTCCTGTGGTATGGCAACAGTATCCTGGTTGTTTTATTGTAGGAGAATTAGTAATTGTTTTCAAGACAGGAATGACTCCGTTGTTGGGTGGGATTTCATGGCATCCAGCTCAGTAGAAGTGGGTAGTCTTTGGAAGACACCCAGACACATGACACCATTCTCTGGCTGGAGTGGAACCAAATATAGGAACACAGCCATCAAAGCCATTAGTAATCACATAATTTTTAAGTCAGATTCATGAGATGAAGCCTTTTAAAATACGATGGGATAATTGCATCATTTAAGAAACTGTCTCGAACCCAATATAACCTTGTTTAATGCTATGATCTTGATTTCTAAATCAAGAGAGAATTCTGTTTTCTTATGAACATATTGTAGCAGTTGTGTGGATCTCATACCTACCCCTCAAAACTCTACATAATTTTTACAAATGTAGCAATTTGTAAGCTGTTTTAAATCTAAAGATTTTGGTTGTAATTTGCATTTGTACAGTTATTATTATCAAAAGTGGATCAAAGATATCTCAAGAGGCTTTATTTTATATTGAAAGAGGGAAATACTAAAAAAGTATATCATTTTTCAAGAATATCTCTGAGGGAGTGATTATAGGAACATATGGTTTTACTTATCCAGGTTTGAATTTACATTTGTTTTGACCAGGTCTATGGCTTATTGCTGAACATGTTTGGAAAATATAGTAATTCAGGCCATGATATCATCAAGAATTTCAGAAATCTGGTCTGGCAAGGACACTGATTCTGTTTCCATGTATGGCATTATCTGCAGAGCTGTATGGCTTAAAGTAATAATAAGTTATCTGTGAGCATCACATGTTTGAATGCTCTCTCTCAAAGCTTAAGATTCATATGAAACAGAGCAGAGAGACTGTGTATCAATTTAAGCCATCTTCTTAAAACACGAGTAAAGGGGAAAAATAAATATAATAGATTTAAGATGTCAGGTGACTAGTTTTTCAGCTTGAATCTCTTAAGCTATCCACTTATCTGCAAATAAGCACAGTATGACAAATTCTGAATGAATGCCCTTGTACAGGACTAAATGGAAAGCTTATAAGCCTTTTTGTATTTCAGTCATTGCATATTAGATCCATCAGTAAGATTTATTTTTTCTTTTTGAAAACAAAATTAGGGATCTTATAAAAGTACCTAGTATCTGATATCTAGATAACAAGAATTATCTAGCAATCAGAGCAATTGAAATTGTAAAAATTAGTAAATATTATTACCTCAGCTTCTGCATAGTTTCTTTTAAAATGAATCTGCTGGATGAAATGTTGAAGTTATCTTATTAACTACACTAAAACTAATTTAACAATTATTGCTTGGGAACTATAATTTTATAAAGCAGATTAAAACTACTAAACAAGCAAATGTTACTTCTCTTATCAACTTACTGTTCCCAGGAGGTTACTTGTAGCTGTTATTCTTTGGAAAAGAAATTAAATTTAAGCAAATGAAACTTTATATGTTATTTATTTATTTACTGTATATAAAGTGCAGATAGTCGCTTCAGCAGTTAGATGGGAGGCATATACATTTAATAAATAAGTTGTACAGCAGATATAACCACAGATTGAATTCCCCAGGTAGCCACAAAACTGGTGAATAATTTTAGTTAGATAAAGTCATCTGTTACAAATTTCAGTTTTCTTTCTATTGGCATTAATTCTGCTTCAGAGTTTTTAAAGACAAGACACATTAGAAAGTTATAAAGCAGCCATAGACCTGGTTTGTTAAGGAAAACTATAAACAGACCAACAAACCCTATTAGCAAAATGTTTGGTAGTTCTGCCAACTCAACTCTTTTAAAGATCACAGTTTATGTTTTCCATTTAAATAATGCCAGACTTGAGCATCAGATGTCATCACACAAATGTATTATTTCATCCCAATAAACATGAAATTGGATTATTCCAATTAATTGAAATGTTTAATCTCTGTTAATATATCATCCAAGAGTGTAACTCATCTATGCAACATGTGTATTTGTGACGGGAATTATTTAGATTATTTCCCCAAGAACAGCATGTTATTTGTTTAACTACATGTTATTTGTATTGTGTAATAATGCCATAGCAACCTTTCTGAAAATAGTGATGAATGAATTGTGGTAATGACAGGGTGTTATCTCTTGATAAGAGTTTTCTTTTTAATATAGAACATTTTGCCAGACTGGTCTGGCAGCCTCTAGACCATACCATTCAGCTATGTGATTCATATTTTCCATGCTGAAGCCAGTTTTTAAGCTACTCATATATAGCCCACTCATCCAGGAACACTGAATACTGGCTACCCTTCACACCCTGTTATTAGAAAAACCCTCTGAAATAGATTGGACTGAGAGACAGTGACTGACCCATAATTACCCCATGGTTATTTTGGCTGAATGCATCATTCTGTTATTCCTATGTGTTATCTAATCATTAAACCACAAATATTCTCAACAGTGCATTCCTGCCCAAATGTCACAATGATAATTATATTGTTATATGCTTGAATAATACATACGGAATTCTTCATTTTGATATCTGGAAACATGCTGACACATCTAGATAAACCCTCCTATATGGTACATTTACTTTTCTGGACATCCACAGCTAGGTTCCCATCAGTTGGTATGATGTACCTCATGGGGTAATATATTATGTGTAACTAGGGTGAAAAAGGTAAGCAGTGGTGGGATCCTCCACCACTTAACAACTGGTTCAGTGATTGCATGATGTGCTGCGCGAGCATGCACAGTTTGAAGAAATCTTCACTTCTGGGTTTCTTCGGAGGAGTACACAGCTGATTTGCGTGGCAATCTGCTCTGCTGCGTGAATCAGCTGAGAAGATAAATGTAGGAAAATAGTGGAGGCAGGTGGGTGGGCCCATCTGATTGTCAGGGTTAACCATTTCGCTACCAGTTGATCGTCGGAGCTACTAGTTCACCGGAACTGGTCCGAACCGGTAGAATCCCACCCCTGGATAATAGGATAAGATATTTAATGTCGCTACCACTCATTTCAACCTAGTATCACCACAGTAATGTTCAGCATTACCTTTGCAGGAAAGAAACTTCAGTCCTTGTTTTCATGTCATTGCTGACTCCTGATGACTGCCTAATGACTGATGAAGTCCCTGCAGTTTGCTTAGCAAGATTTCAGAAATGATTTGCCATTGTCTTCTTCCTGGGACTGAAAGGAAGTGGCTGGCCTAAGGTGATCCAGATGGCGTTGTGCCTCATACAAAATTAGAACTCATGATCTACCAGTTTCTAACCCGGTGCTAAGCATGAATCAAACTGGCTCTCTATCTTGGGTTAACGTCTTGTAAAATGGGGGCCCTTTTTTGTGAAGGACAGTCTTTATGCTTGCTGAAATATACTGTAAGTGTAGAGTTACTTGGAATATGGTGACATCTCATGAATTTTGTATTGATTATTTTAGGGAAATGCATAGTATTATATTAAGTTTATAATATATTATTATATTTCACATGGCGCTTGGTTTTTATGATTTATATGATTTATATAAGTTATATTCTTTACTATTTATACAAACACACATGCATAAACAGATATATATTTGGTATTATTATTATTTTTAAATCATAAACTAATTTCAAATTCTTCAAAGCAATCTTCTACTATTATATGAGAATAGGATATTCAAGCTTGCTATTCCAAAGAGTGGATAAATAATGCCAATTTGATCAACTTCTTTCAACTCTGAAAACATTTTTCAAAGCATTTCATAAACCATTCATTAAGAATTCTAGAATAGAACTTTCCAATATATTGTATATTTTCAGTAGATTATACAATACAGGCAAATCCTCAGCGAAGAATGGTATTGGATGGAGAAATCCATTGCTGAGCAAAACACTCATAAAATACAACTTCACATGACTAAACCAGCTTACAATGGCAGTCTCCAACAGTTTCAGTTGTCATAGTTAAGTAAATCACATGCAGTGGTTAGATATGACGCCATTGCAGGCTTCCCCATTGACTTTGCTTATTGAAAGCTGGCAGTGTCACCTGTGGGACACTGCAATGTTGTAATGGCAAGCCAGTTGCCAAGTGCCCTAGCTGCAAGCATGTTACCTGTGACAGCCACAATTATGAGAACCAGTCCATAGTTTTGTGCTTTCATAACTGAACGGTTACTGAATGAAGACTACCTGCATGAATTTCTCAATGAGCCTTGAAAGGCTAAAACAGACTAAATTTTTCTCCCTTCCCCAATATAAAAATCTGATGGAAATACTCTAAATGGCCTTTTGACTGGAATGATACAACTAGCATTTCTGTGTCTATTTCTTTGGTTTGCTGGTGTGCATAACTTGGTGAAGCAGGGAGCTATGGTTTTGAGTGTGAAGCACTAAGCTGATGGGAATAATATATCATACTTTGTCCGAAGAAAATCAAGATTTAAACTTGAACTGGACTTCAGTAGGGAATTTGAGGCTCATCGCCCTCCATCAGCCCAACCTACTTGAAAATACTGTTGCTGTGGTGATAAAATTAGAGGAAATTGACATGTAAAGTGCTTCTAGATTTCTGAAGTCCTATTCCCACTTGCATCTTACTACAGCAGGGACATATTCTGGTTTATTACTGTTGTAGCTCCATGATGTGCATATAAATGCAATGAATTCTAATCACTAATAATAATTGTTTGACATGTAACTCCTGCTCAGTAAGCAAACACAATTCAATATAGCACTTATAACTGCTGTGTTTAAAATGTAGGAACAACCACACATCGTTCCAGAATATTGTAACAGCAGTAAAAGAGGGAGATTAGAAAGATAGCATAGCAGTCTATGTTTGTATGTCTATGAAGATTTCAGTTATCCAAGTCATGGTTGTCCAAAAGGTGATTTTTTCAAGAGGCAACTGGACTTTTTCCTTTAAGACATTTTGCTTCTCTGCCCACATTCTGGACAGAGAGGGCTGCTAGTTTGAAAGAGGGATCAAAGTGGCCATCTCTTTAAAATTTAACAGACCTCTTTCAACAGAGAGGACATGACACCACCTATCTCTCATCTCCTGTTTACAACACAGTCCTTTCAGCAATTTCAAAAAGGTTCCACAACCATTTGCACTATTTAGGTGACCCCGAGGGCACAGATAAACCTCCAAGTGGCCTCAATGACTCTCAAAAAGAGTGCTAATGACCAGTTGACTGCAAGGAAATAAATCCTTCCATTCCCCACCATTCAATCAGAACTGAAGAAGCTTCTTGGTAGAGAAGTGAAACATCCTCAAGGAAATACAAAGGAAGTCCAGTTGTCCCTTGAAAAAAAGCACTTGTTAGAAGTTGGGTTTCTCTTTCTAGAGTCTCAACATATTTTGTATATTGTGGCAACCAAAACTGGATGCAGTATTCCAAGTGTGGCCTTACCAAGGCATTATTAACACTTCATGGATATGGATTCTATCCCTCTGTTTATATTATTGTTATTATTAGTGAACGCATTGAAATTGGAGGGAGGGGATTTCTCTTCCTCTCTCAGCAGTTTTCCTGGCTGTCAAGGAAGGTATCCTAATTCTGGACAGCCAGTCCGCCAAGCAGCTGGTTCCGTCTGCTTATCAACACATCACACTTTGAACCACGTCTGCCAGAAAAAGGCCACGAGGCTGAGACACTGAGCACATTGTATTCAACAGTGTGTGGAAACTATAATGAACTGAAAGAGCTGTCAGAAAGAAATCTTTGGAAAGAGAGAAAGAATATTGAGGGAAAAGAGCATAAAGAGATCCGATGGGAATGTGTTGGTGCTTCATGAGCCAGCCAGAAGTTGCAGGTATAGGTAAAAAGGCTTGTACATATTACCCTCCTTGTCTGTAACAGGGATTCAGGCTGATGCAGTGAGAAATTGACTGATCTGCACCAAGAACTAATTGCTGAACAGACAGCAAGTCACACTAGTTCTAAATCCTATACAGATCTCTCTGTCTCTCTGCCTCTCTCTCTCTCCTTTGTTTTATTTTCTTTCCTCTTATTGCATCCAAGTCTCTTGAGCCCCTTTGAGCTAAGTTGTAATTCAAGTAGAGCTGACATACTGACATACTGCGTAGGTCAGGAGCCAAGAGAAAAGGATGACATTTGTTTCAATTTGCCTTCTATCGCTTGAGGAAATGTAGAGACAGACAATAAGTCTGCAGGCTGAAAGGACAGGCGCAGGGTGTGTGGGCATATTTCCTTTAAGAAAACACACCATGTCATACTTTGCGTGGAAGTTCAGCCTGCCATTGATTTCTGCTTGGCTTCTGGCATATACTATCTCCATTGTGTACACAAGCAACTCGATGGGGAATCTTGATTGAAACAGATCCTGAGCTATTTCATGCTGTTTATTGTTAAGTACCAAGACTAAATGAAAAGTTCTAGATAAACTGTGAAGGCTTCTGTGAAGCCATCCATGATTTTTTTTAGAAGTATCCATTAATGATTGTAGTAGCATTATTATTATTATTATTATTATTATTATTAGTGTTGTTGTTGTTGTACAATTGTATCACAGCGGGCCAGTTGTTTCGCCGGATTGGCATTGGTACTAGTCGGGCACCACCCAGGGGCCTAGGACGTCGTACGTAATTTTCGTAATATGCGTGCAGATCCAAGCAGTGCGGCTTTTTGCATTTGACTGATGGTGATTTTTGTCAATTTTTAACTGTTTTAAATGTAATTCCAGGTGCTTTTGGAATAGCACCAGTGTGCCAATTACCACTGGATTACCACTGCTGGTTTGTGGCCATAGTCGTTGAATTTCGAATTTTTAAGTCCTGGTATCTTGATTTTTTCATGTTCCTTCCGGCGACCCTGCTATCACATGGTATTGCGATTGTCTATGATTGTGACCTTATTTTTCTCCACCAGTGTGATGTCTGTGTATTATGCGCCAGTATTTTGGTCGGTTTTGTATACGGAAATCCCACAAGATCTTGACCATCTGATTTTCGGTGACTTTTTCAGGGCTGATGAAAAAGTCACCGAAAATCAGATGGTCAAGATCAGGTGTACTTTTTCATCATCTGATTTTTAAGTCCTGGTATCTGCGATTTTTTCATGTTCCTTCTCGGCGACCCTGCTATCACTGGTATTGCGATGTCTATGATTGTGACCTTATTTTTTCTCAACCATTGTGATGTCTGGTGTATTATGCACCAGTATTTTGTCTGTTTGTATGCGAAAATCCCACAAGATCTTGACCATCTCGATTTCTGTAACTTTTTCAGGCTGATGTTCCCACCAGTTTGTTGCTGTTTTAATATTATAATTTTTGCACAAATTCCAATGGATCATTTGTGCTACTGCATTGTGCCACAATTTAGAACCAGTCTGCGCGATTTTTTTTACAGCAGCTGGTAGTGATCAACAGTTTCATCAGCATCTTTGCAAGTCTGCATTGGCATCATCAGAGGATTTTTCGATTTTGGCCTTAATGGCATTTGTGCGGATAGCTTGTTCTTGCGCAGCCAGGATTAGTGACTCTGTTTCTTTCTTTAACTGTACCTGCTGTTAACCATAACCAAGTTTGTTCACTGTCCACTTTATGCTTTTATTTTTCCAGAATTGGCCATGCAGTGCTTGTTTCTGCCAACTCTCCATTCTGATTTATCACATGTTTTCTGTATTCTTGTTTTGTCTGTTGGGCCTTCAGTAGTTTTTGTTCTTTACTTCAATTCATAGATGTTCTTGACTTTCTTTTAAATAATCAGCCAGTGCATGTTTTCTTCAACTGTTTGCTTCACTTGTAATATCCTCTGCCACCTGATTTTCGAGGCAGGTACAGTCTATCAGTATCACCACTGGATGTAAACTGTAGTGCATGGTCATTAGTTTCCTGGTTTTTCAGTCCAAAATTCCAATCAGCTTGTGTCCAGTTAACTATACCAGCTGTGTATCTTATAACTGGTAATGCCCAGGGATTTATGCCCTTGATTGTATTTCCACCATTCAATTTAGATTTCAAAATTTTCCTAACTCTGGTGGTGTACTCTCGCCTGACAATAGCTTTTACTTCTCCATGCTTGATGTTATCCAACTGCAGAATGCCTAAGTATTTGTAGGCTTCATTTTGTTGCATTTAATTAGTTGGCCATTGGGCATTTCAATTTCCTCACATGCAGTGATTTTGCCTCTTTTTATGGATACAGTGGCGCATTTTTCCATGTCCAAACTGCATTGAAATGTTGGTGCTGAATACTCGGACTGTGTTTGTCAATGATTGGATTTCTATTTCTGACTTTCCATAGAGTTTCAAATCATCCATATATAGTAAATGCGAAATTTTTTCAGCTTCTTTGGCTGTTTGGTAGCCTAATTTCAGTTTTTTAAGATTACTGATAGTGGGATCATTGCGATGATGAAGAGAAGAGGTGAAAGTGAATCACCCTGGAAATTCCTCGCTTGATATTAACCATTCCGTAGATCTCATTCTCTACTGCTAACTCAGTTCTCCATTGTTTCATCGCCTTTTCAGTAAAGGGTGTAATATTTTTGCTAATGCCAGTTGTTTCTAAGCATTTTATGATCCAACTATGTGGCAGTGAGTCAAATGTCTTTTTGTAATCAATCCAGACCATATTCAAGTTCGTTTTTCTGTTCTTACAATTTTCTAATATCATTTTATCAATTAGGAGCTGATCTTTTGTGCCTCTGCTCCTTCTTTTGTTGCCTTTTTGCTCTACTGGCAAGATGTTGTTTGTTTCCAAATAATCCATCATGTTATCTGCAATAATGCCTGTGAGTAATTTGAAGGTTGTTGGCAAGCATGTTATTGGTCTGTAGTTTTCAGGTGTTGTTCCTTTAGTTGTATCTTTCTGAATCAAGTATGTTTTTCCAGTTGTCAACCATTCATCCATTTGGCCCTTTTGTAAAATTTCATTCAGTTGCCTGGCCAATATTGCATGTAAACTGGTCAGATATTTGAGCCAGAAACCATGTAATTGGTCCTTTCCAGGTGATGTCCAATTCTTTACCTTTTTAACTCGATTTTTGACCATCTCAGTTGTTATTTCTAATACTTGCATTTGTTTGTTGCCAATGCTTTTCTCAAAGTCATGTATCCACTTTGCTTCCTTGTTGTAGTCCTTTGCATTTTCCCACAATTCTTTCCAGAATTCAACTGTGGCCTGTTTTTCTGGTTTTTTCACTTTTGGTGTCACCATTCACATTAAGACTTTGATAAAAACGCCGTTGGTCTGATCGAAATTGCTGATTTTGTTTATATTGGATGATTCGTGCCTCATATCTTTCAATTTTTCTAGCTGTTGCTGTTATCTGCTGTTTTACAATCTCTACAGCTTCATTGATGTTTCTTGTATCCAATCTATATCGTCTGATTAGCCGATCTATGATTTTGTTGTTTTTAAGCCGTTGCTCATGCATGTTCTTTAAGTTACTAGCATCTGCCCTTAATTTTTTGATTTTTTGTTCTAAACGGATTTTCCACTTTGGCTTTGATGCTTTTTCTGTTGTGTGACTAGGTACTTTAATTTTAATGCCTAGTTCATTAGTGACTATTACAGCTGCGCTGTACATTAACTGGTTTGTTTCCAAGATGGATCCCGGTTCAATTGTTGAAAACACTGCATTAACCATTTTCATGATAGGGGCCAAAATTTTCTTAGGCACAGTTTTTAGTGATGGTAAACGTTGCCTTTCCTCATTAAGCAGAAAATGCTCCATGATTTTATCCTTCAATTCTTTTTGTTTTTGAGTTAGTTCATCAGTTGGTTCAGTGATAACTGGTTCTAGTGGTGGTGATGTTATTTCCTCCCAAGAGCTTCTTCTGGGAGTTTTACTATAATGTCTTTAGTTGTGTCTTGAATATCAGTTATTTCCGCTTGTGATATTGTTTTTTGGGTTTTGCAATTTGCCTGAATTTCCTCATGTTCAACTTCACTAAACACTTTATTCCGTATAATAAATCGCCTTTGATCTGCTAGTCGTTGTTCACTAACATTTGAATCTGGATATTGTTCTTTCCATAATTCATACATTCGCTTTAAATAGCCTCTTTTTTCTGGCTCTGAGTTGTAGTAACAGGCCATTATGGCACGGTTTTCATCTGCACTATATTTTTGTCGTTTTGTTGGCTGGTCCACTTGTAGCCCACTTGTCGACGGATGTCCAGGGACCCCAACATCCGCCGCGGCCCTTGTTAACCCGCGCGACGACTGATGCGGTATGGAATTCTTATTTGTTTTTTTCACCATATTGTATGGGTTGGCGGGTTTTTTTTACGGGACCAGATGCCAACCTGACCCCAACCCTCCTCCTTTCTCATCCGGGCTTGGGACCGGCAACGGCGGAGTTGTTGTTGTTGTTGTTGTTGTTGTTGTTGTTATTATTATTATTATTATTATTATTATTATTATTTAAAAACCCTGTATTAGGCCAATATTTTCATTAGACATCTTTGAAGTTCACAAGTTTTGGGTAAACCATTTTATTTTCTAGAATACTTCATTAAGTAACAAAGCAAAAAAGAAGGTACATGATTCTATAGAGATTGCATTTAGTTCGTCTTCAGATAGTTTATGATAGAAACTGATAAACATTTTGAGGCTTTAGGAGGTGCTGTCATTATTTATATTTCTACCTAAGACTTTCTTTTGCCTGAAAGTACCAATGTTCCCACACTGAAAATAAAACATATATTGTACATTTTGTTATGTTGACAGGTTTTATTAGCAAAGCATGAGGGACTCAAAACTTTCTCTGACACTTGACAACATATAGGATACTAAAGATAAAATTCCAAAGCTCCAAAAATATTCTTTCTCTCATTGTATTTGTATCCAAGACAACTATCACTTTCTCAGGAACTGGAGATAGATCTGTATATATCTTTTTAAAAATGTTAAGAGCTTTGCTTTTGATACATTTTAATCAAAATTCTTATTGGGAGTTAAATGTCGCGGAACATAAAACTGCCCTATTTCTAAATCTTTCTTTTTAAAGGGGAATATTTCCTTTTAAAAAACCACATGTTAAAAAGCTTTGATCCCAAAAGCCAAAAATAGAGTTTGAAGATCATCTGTATTCTGTATCCATGACTGCTGTACAAAAGTACATAAAATATCATTAAGCTTCTGTTTTTTTTAAAAAACCACGTAAGTTCTCAATCTCCTGATCTGAAACAGGACTGCCATAAGTAGGAATAGGGAAGCTTTTCTTCAATATCTTTTTAAAAAAGATTAATTCTTTTCCTTCCTTGCTCTAACAGGTCTGTCTGTGTGTTTGTATTCATATTCTGAAGTCTCTGAATTCTGCAGGGACACCTCTTGGGACTCTAGTTTTAGAAAAAAAAGTACTTAACATGCCTCAGGTCTTTAATGTGCTTTTGTATTAAAACAATTTCACATTATGTAATTTTCTGCTTAACTCCAGGGTCACTCCTGTGTCAGGTCAGTTCAACAGAAAGAGCCATGATTCAGCATCATTCAGCAATACGTGCAATATTTAAAAGGAGAACATACTTAATGTTCTAATTAGTAAAAGTTAGTAACAATAAACTTTGGCCATTTTTAAGGGATTTATGGACACAATCTATAAATGCGTCTAACTGGAAAATGGAAGGAATTAACAAGGGCTTTACCTAAGGCTATTTCATAGATTACACAGATTAACTTAATTCTACTTCTCTGACAAGTGAACTAGTGTGATAGTTATGTTTATCCAATATATACTGGATAATTAATATTACATCTTAGATATCTCTTATCTAAGGGTGGGTTCTGGCAGGCACTACTTCCAGTTTGCTCGTGTGCGCGCATGCGCAGTGCACAGACGCACAATGCAATTAAAATTGTTCTGTGCATATGCAGATCTGAAAAACAATATGGCGGTGTCTAGGGCACCACCTGGAGAAGCAGTTCGGGGGCATGGCAGGCCTGAGTTACTGCCAGTTCCAGTGAACCAGGCTGCCAAACCACTACCGGTTTGGCCGAACTAGTCCAAACTGGTAGGAACCCACCACTGCTCTTTGGAATTTGCCAAAATGTTCTTGACTTAAGCTTGTTTATATTTTTTTATCAAATTTAGCAGCTGACCACTTCCCTCACATAAGATTATGGGAAGTATAAAAATAAATATTAAACATAAAAACTGTGTATAAAATGTAAAGAAGAGACAAGGGTAGTTAAAATCTAACATTAAAGTTAATTAAAAGGCAGGGGAAGGGCCTTCAGGATGTTAACCAGACCCATAACTACATGCTTCTTTGTGAGGCCCAAACAAGATGGCAGAGCCTGATCTGAAAGGCCAGGAAAAGAGGGGACTTGCCTCAAGTGCCTGGATGAGGGGTGTGGGTATCTTGCACTGGGTTGGAGCAATGACAGAGTAGGCCATCTTCTTGGAGTCTGTCAGAATTCTTTAGCTGATTGGGTCCCAACATACCTTCCCTGCCAGACCAGGTGAAATGGCTGATATAATGGAATGAAGGTGGTTCCATATGCTATTGCAGTGAAAGCAGCAGCATAGATGGGCCTCTTTGATTAATGTTTTCAGTAAATAGGAGTTTCTTTGATTAATATTTCCCATTCTTGAAGGAACAAAGAAAACTATGTACAGCCTGATAAGAGAACTGGTTCAAACCTGTCACAGATACTGACTTGAACTTGAATCACTTGAAAACTCATTATACCTCATTGTAATATAAAAATCATACCTCTTGAATATGTGGATGAGTATTAAAAAGATCATACTAAGAATATCATGGGATACTATGAAATGTTACACACTACATATTAGAGTTACCGAGCATACGTGCTGCATCAGATATGAATCAAATGATATTAACCAATGAAGGAAGTCATTCTAAACCCAATATGTTTGAACTGTATATAAGGTGATTCCCATCTTTGCTTATGCATAAATAAGAAGATTTTAATCTACCTTTCTGGCTTGGATTCTGTTTGGGCAAGGCACATCTGGCTAGTGGATCTGTCGATGTTTATACTTAACAGAAGGTCTTTAAAGGTCATAACCGATTCCTTGAATTGGACCCAGAAGCAAACTGACATGCAACTCAAACAGCAAAGGTGTTACATGTACCATTCTTTAGGTGTCCAAGATTATTCACATTCTGTACTAGGTGAAGATACATTTCAAGGACAGTACTATGTAGAACTCATTGCAATAGTTCAAGCAGGAGATGTCCAGGGCATGAATGACTGAATGGAGAACCTCCCAAACCAAGAAGGGTTGTAATTGGTGTATAACATGAAGTTAAGCAAAGACCATGATTGCCAGTTGCTCTTCAAGTAGGAGCTGGAAGTCTAGGAAGACCCCCAGATTATGCACTTGGTCTGTCTTGGATAGTGCAACCACATCCAAGACCAAAGATTATAACTCCTCCTCCCCATCCACACCCACTTCATCTTACAAGGGTTTCATTGAAATCCCTTCTTCCAAATCCAGGTTTCCACATCCTCCAGGCACTATGTTAGAATGTCCATAGCATCATTCATTTCACCCATGACAAAGATATACTGTGTAGTGTAGTAGGCTATTGTTAATTTACTGATGATACCTTATCCCATTACATGATGTTCATTCATCATGTTCGAAGAGGACCTTGACATCTAACCGATTGTGGGCTGGCCACAATGTATCAGCAGGTGGCTGGTAAGGCCTATAAGGGCATGAAATGTTCTGTCACATGTCGGGCAGGCATGTGTGAGCACCATTGTTGCAGTATTTGCAGCTCTGGCTTTGTGGAGTGCTTGTTCCTCTTGTGCTATGGTATATATCCCATTACATTAAAATAGCTAAATTTAATATAAGCAAAATAGCAGTATTAAGGATAGAACTGAAACAATGAACATTAATTAGCATTTGTAGAAAAATCGTGATATTATAAAGGAAGTAATAGGTAATAAAATCTGCATTTTTTTTAAAAAATGCTTGGGCACAAATGGACATGTTGATCCAGCCCTAACCTTTATTATTCAAAATTCAGATCGCAAATCCTCAGATATCCCACATATATGCTGTTATTCTGACCTGTATAACTTCAATTATTACAATCAAAGTAATCTGTTCTGCTTCTTCCCACTTCCTTAATGCATAATGACATAGCATGTTCTTGTTAAGAATTTGAGCAAAAAAAACAAACTGTGCTAGGCAACAACTCTAATGTACTACTGGGAGAAAAAGCAAGGCAATTTACACCAGAACATGGTATTGAAAGATTTATGATTCTGTGCTAAAAGACTGTTTATAAAATACTAATAGAAAATGTCAAAATTAATACTTCAGAGAATAACTATATGAATCCAGATTTGCAGATTTCCCCCAGTACTTAACCTAATTCTAAACCGAATATTTTTATAAAATGGTAAGATAACTGATGTACAGTTAATCTCTCTCTTTCTCTCTCCCTCTCTCTTTTTTAATGTGGATATCTATATTAATCACATTTCCAGAAGCCTATCCTTGATATTTGTATTCCTGGTGCATCCATACCAGTGCCCATCTTTTAAATATGCATTTAGGTTGTCTTCTGTTAATACTTTCAAGGGCTGATTTTAGGGATAATGTTTATTTTACTAACGGTTTAACTACACTGCAATATCAGCTAGCAATAGATATTAGAAATACCTGCAACAGCAGGTATTTTTAGACAGCGAAATGATCAAAAGTAGCATATAAAGTTAGCATTACTATTTTATCTTGCAAGTTCAAAGAGAGTTTCAGGCCATATCACTATGTTAAGGCCAATATTTCAAGGGTGGAAGAAGATTCACATCCTTCATGTTCTTGTCCGTTCTTAATTTGAGAACCAGCAAGCAGCAAAGGAATTGCTCATGAGGAAGAACCACATGTGTGTTTGTGTAATTCGCTGTTTAGTTAATTAGCTATATTCATACAAGAAAAATGTGTACGATCTTAGTATATCCTACAATGTTTTGCATCTTTCTTCTTTAGAAGATCCATTAGTTTAGAAATAACCTTACCTTTTCCGGGGCATACATTTCCAGAAATGGGTTTGCAGCATATCAAGGGTTCTACTTGAATAGAATAGATTAGAATAGAATTCTTTATTGGCAAAGTGTGATTAGACACACAAGGAATTTGTCTTTAGTGCATATGCTCTCAGTGTAAATAAAAAGATGAGATACATTCATCAAGAATCATAAGGGTACAACACTTAAAGATAGTCATAGGGTACAATAGCAATCAAGAAACAATATCATTGTAAGGATACAAGCAACAAAGTTACAGTCCTGCAGTCATAAGTGGGAGGAGATGGGTGATAAGATGATGAGAAGACATAGTAATAGTATACAGTCTTAGTGAATAGTTTGGCAGTGCATTGATCAAGTCAATGCAGCCAGTATTTGGGTTTTTTGAACAAGATTTGAAAATTTAAGGTAATTGGGTATCCTGCAAGGTGTGTTCCTAATTATTTAATTTAATTTATAATTTGGTCTGCCTTCTATTTACATAATAATCTGTTGTGGCCCAGCAGGAGCCGTTGGAGCTGCCACCAGACTCCGACAGTGAGGAGCCCTATGAGTCGGCTCTGGAGGATGTGGAGGACCCTGGACAGGGTTCCGACTCTGAGCAGGGTGCAGAGAGGCTGTTGGCCACCAGGAGGCGCTTGAGCCTTGGACCAGTGGGGAGGAGACAAGGGAGTATGATCCTGACATCAGCAGTGAGTTGTTCCTGGATGCCCGGCACATGAGAGCTAATAGGCGTAAGGAACAGTTGCACAGTTACAGGAGGTAATTGCGCTCAGTTGCTGGTAATTAAGCTCCTCTCCAGACTATAAAAGGAATGCACACGCTCCTTTTGCAGAAGTCAACGCATGAACTAATGTTGGAGAGCCTGGCAGGCTGGATTGCTGCCGAGGCTTATCTGTGTTGGATTGCTGCCAAGGACCTGTATGTCTGTTAATAAATTCTCGTAAAGTATCTTTGGCTTGGAGTGTGTTGGTGTGGGACGAGGGGGGTCAGAACAATAATCCTAGCCAACTCCCAACAAAACCAATGAAACAGTAATAAACAATCATATCCTGCAATTCCCATCACTGTACCATAACTTCCATCACCTCTACATTAACTGGCTTTTTCCCAACCTTCAAGCCCTAGGGGAGAAATAGACCTTCATCTTTCAGAAGGCTAAAAGGGTAGGGGACTCCTGAATCTCAGGTGCTAGGCTGTCCCAAAAGTATGGAGTAGCTTCAGAAACGGCATGTCTCCTAGGTCCCACCAGATGACAATGTTGAAAGGATTTTGCCCAATAAGGCACCCAAACTACTGAACATGAAAAAAAAGACTCAAAATATTAGTCTTTTTGCATGTGAGATCTTTGGGTGCCATGAAAGCAATAATGGAAAACTTAATGCCTCTCTTTTGGTGCCAAGAAGTAGTATATATTCAGCATACCCCACTGCTTTTGAGTAATATCCAAGAGTGGGAGGTAGAAACAGCTGGTTGAAGTCCCTGTTGAAGCAGTCCCTTCCTGCACATAATATACTACAGGACAGGTAGAAACTTTTCTCCACAGTCTCTACGTGTTAAGGCCAACAGAATTCACCTTTATGTTGCCCATTGAAAGCTGCAAGATGAAACAATTTAACAATAGCCTGTCACTCAGCTGCCATTTTAAGGGGGAGGAAAATATGGAAATAATGGAGTTCAGCATCACTCTTTAATTTTTAAAAAGATTTTCTTTAATAATATGAAAGCCTATTTCAAGGGCTATATCAGCCTTCTGGTTATTCCCACTGGCAGGTTTTCTGCTGAATAATTCATCATATTTTTAGCTTGTGTTGAGCATAACCTAAAATTGCAAAACTTACCAAACTCAATTTAAAGTTTTTCACCTTAAGCCACGCATTTCATAAATAATACATTTTTCTTCTAATAAGCATGTTTCGGTGGATTGCAAATTGACTAGATGCCATCCCTTGATCCTGTTTATTTTTCACATGAAAGGCAGGAAAAAGGGATATAGTCTTTTTGCCCAAAATTTTCAAACCCTGAAAAAAATACAGCTCCTTAGAAAGGCTAGCACAATGTATTGAAGTTATATTATTCTTTAAAGTGATTCATGCAATTATGCCCCTCTGTAAAATTATAGCTGGTTTTTCAGCGGTAGATGTTCATTTGAAAACTTCGCTATAAAAGGAGTTTGCATCCAGCCCTAAAAACTTAACTGTACTGAAGGTCAGCTCTATCATTAGACAGTCAGAAAGTTTGCCATATTGCTTGATACAAACTTTAGAAAAAGATGCAACAAAACAATCCAGTCTATTAAAATATGAATTAGCTCTGAAAACTCATCTTTTATGTGGAATTATAATGTGCCTTTTCTGGAACTTTTGTCTAGTACTTATGAAACTAACCTTAGTTCCTTAACTTACCGTAATTGAGAATAATTTCCAGGTTTCCTGGTTTAATTCCCAAACGGAAGTGGCTACTTATTGTGAGGAAGTTGGTGTTTTCTAAAAGTTAAACTTACCCATATTATAGGAGCACTGGTGTTCTTCACAATACCATTCAACTTTCTTTTGATTCCAGATATAAAAGTGAGTCTACCTTAATGTTAATAAACACAGTTAGTTTGCCTCTTGTGTCATTCCCTCATAAATAAACAATATACTTATGCCTCATCAAAAAATACATCTAAAGAAGGCACTGGTTTGCACTATTTTCCTAAGAGAAAATGCATTGTAAAAGATGTCAGGCACATTTGATTCATTTGCCTATA
This sequence comes from Thamnophis elegans, assembly GCF_009769535.1. Lineage (NCBI taxonomy): Eukaryota > Metazoa > Chordata > Lepidosauria > Squamata > Natricidae > Thamnophis > Thamnophis elegans. The sequence goes on along the minus strand of NC_045544.1, from coordinate 44,546,507 downwards.
TGATCCTGTGGACTTCAGATGACACCCAGGCTATTGGTAATAAAAGGAGCTGGGCCAAGTGGAAATTGGGCAGTGCGCTCTCTGTAGTTTAAAGCATTTTGTTCTCCTTCTTGGGTTGTACTTCACATATCTTCTAAGCCATCTGATAGCAGACAGGAAGCTTCTGGAAACTGGAGCAGTAGTTCTCTTTGTTCACAACACAATTCCTCAAGTGTATCCTTTCCGAATTATGTAAGCAGGGTACAACATGAACCCAAGATGTCCTATTCATACAGATATAATCAAGCGATTTTCTGATACGTGAAGAGAAGAAAGCTGCATATGAAATTAGAATATGAAAACTTCTCTTAACGTGAACTTTAAAACAAACTAACTCTGTAATCCAGGCCTCAACTAGACATTTTGTTTCTGAAACAGAGCAGCAAATGGCAAGATTCACTTACCTGAGGTGCTTAAGAGCAATAGCACTTTACAGACCGCTCTAAGCAGTTTACTGAGTCAGCCTATTGCCCCCAACAATCTGGGTCCTCATTTTCCCAACCTTGGAAAGATGGAAGGCTGAGTCAATCTTGAGCCTGGTGAGATTCAAACTGCCAAATTGCAGGCAGTCAGCATTCAGCAGAAGTAGCCTGCAGTACTGCACTCTAACCACTGCGCCACCGTGGCTCAGTCTCTGAACCAGTAGTACTTTGCTTGCCTCATGAGACAGAAATATTAAAATACATTTTCTTATAAATAGCAATCAAAATGTTGCATTTGTTTTCCCCATGATGATTAAATCTGTGGCCTGAGGTAGGCACTTTACTAGCTAGTCTTATTTAAATTGTCCAACATCCTAAAATCTTGATTTCCTCGGGGGACAAAGCTGACCAAAGATATGTTTTTTGGACAAAGCTGACCAAAACGTATTTTATGTTTAAGGCAGAGTCCAAGACAGCACCACTCTCTTTTCTCTCTTCAGAAGTCAATTTACTTTGTGGCTCTCAACAATATCTCAGAGCATAGACCTGCCAAGTAACACATTTTTGTTATCTGAGAAAAGAAATTGTGTGGCTTAGGAGAAATAGGGGAAAACATAGCGGAAACTTTTTATTTCTATCATTTGACACCTGAGATGACTGCCAGGGAATGACATTAAAGAGTTGCTCCACAGCATATTGATACATTCTATAATTAAATGAGCATTTTCTTGACACATGGACATACATTTTTGTAGCTGGGACCACTTCCTTCTGACCAAGGGCAGGGGTAAGAAGTGGAGACAATCTCTAACTTCATTCTAATTCTAATTCTAGTCTAATTCTAATCTTCATTCTTCATTCTTTACTTCATCAGATTTCCTTTTTCAACAAGACTAGAAGAACAGAAAGGCAAGTTAGGATCTGTTATGGAAGAAACAGACTTCCACTCTTAACAGTGGAAAAAGATGGATTTGCAAGAGGAAAATAAAAGTTGCTAATAGTGTTTATTGTTGTTTGGGCTTTCAAGTTAGTCTGGACTCCTGTTAACTTCCTGGACAAGATCTTGCTGTTTTATTGGCAAGATTTTGGAAGGGGTTTGCCATTTAAGGCCTGAACAAAAGTGACTGGTCATAGGTCTCCCAATTGGCTTCATGTCTCAAGTGTGACTAGGTTCACTGTCTCCTGGTTTCTAGTTTGGTGCTTTTAATAATGCTCTGAATAATAAAATCACTAATAACACTAATAATAATAGTAGCTTGCTGTTAATCAAGTTGTTTTGTTTTACAGCAAAGGATGTACTTTGAGAATAGATTGAAACATCCAGAAAGCGAGTTTACATTTTTCTAATCCGATAAGAACAGAAGAAGAAGTTAATCTGTAATTCTTGAATTTAACCTACTTCTGAAAATTCATCTTTTCCTGGAAGCAATAATGAAATAAGTAATTTCTACATATACAGAGATCTTGTTTATCTCATTATGCAGCCAGAAATAGAAATAAAAATTGGCATGCATCCACAGGGAGCTGCCTTCTATGCTTGCAGGATCATCAAAACATTATCTCCCACAGATTAGCAAAGGACACTCATTTATACCATGTTGGGCATTGAAATGCTCAGTAACTCAACAGGATAGATTATCTCTTTCACTTGGGACCTGCTTCCCCAAATTTGGTTCCATTTTTGCACAGAGGAAGATTAATGTGTTGAGCATATTAGACTTACCGTACCTGTTTCCCTTTTAATATCAGAGAAACTCTTTACACAGATTTAAAATCACATATCTTTTAGGTAGGCAAATTGGTCTATTTCTGGTCAGTGCCACTGTTATAGAGGCATTGGCATCCTATCATATTTAATTCTCTTTAATAGAAAAAGAAAAAAATAACCTACCCTTGGATGAAAATCTGAATTTAAATATTCTCCTACAATAGTCCCTTAAAACATTACAAACATGTTTTATTTTCAAATGAAAGTTTCTAAAATAATGCTTTTGCATTTTAAAATATGCATTTTAAACATGGTCTGATATTTTTTTTAAAATGATGCATTCAAGAAAATGCAAAATCAGTAAAGAACAGTAGTTTCAGTCTGAATCCATAAAGTTCTGGTAGAATGAGCAAAATCCCTTCATTTAGAATACTGTCTAAGGAACAGAGTTTATATTTTCGGTATTCTTGGACTGATACTCCTGTTAAAATACTAAATTCTCTCTATATATTTTCTCTTTAACAGAAAACATGAAATCAAAGTAGCAAATTTAGGAGGTTGGGGCATTGATTACCTTCCTCTCATTATCAATAATTCTAATTATCTCTGGTATAAATCAAATTCCTCAAACAACTATGATCAGTAACATTTAGACAGCAAATTGTTCTACAAGGGAATATGGCAAAGTATTAGAAAGCCAGCTGACAATATTTGTTGCCCTTTGATTTGACCCCATATCTCTTCAAGGAGTTTTCCAGCAGTTAACTCTCCTCTTTATGGAAAGTGAGATTTGGCTTACTGCCATGTCACCAAATACACATTATACACTTGCCAGGATTCTTCTACATAGTTCATAGTTTAGCTAGCAGGAAAGTTTGCCAAACAAATCAGCAAAAGTCTTTACTGCTTTAACAGCTGATTCTATTTATCTTCTACTTTCATATTCAAAGAGGTTGCTAAACCTATGATAAAATATGGCCTATTGCCCAGTATGTACTAGGCAAGAAGTACATAATAGAGCCGTCAGCTGTTTATTGCTCCATAGTTTGAAAATACTACTTCTTTTAGCCTGTGATCAGCAGTAAGGTTGTAAGTTAGCTGCTTCAATATTTGCAGTGGTTCAGCCTGATAGCACAAAGAAAATGTTTTCAGGATCCAACATCACATGGATTGGTTAAAGCTTCGTCATTCTTAAATTTTATCTGATAAGTTTATTCCATAGAAAGAAAAAATTTGATAACCAAAAAGAATTGGGAATGCATTAAGCATGCATTGTATATAGGTCTTTGTATCAAATTTGCTGTTCAGAATTGAACCATCCAAGTCATCAATTGCTAGTAATTATAGCAATATTGTAGAACAATATTGAATCAGATTTTAAAACAGATGACTGAGTTGGGTGCCATCCAGGGGTGGGTTTCAGCCGGTACGCACCGGTACCTGATCGTGAAATTTAGTGTGTTTTCCCATACCTGTTCTTCCGGAGGCCCCGTACTGTAACACTTCCTCCCCTGGCCTGCCGCCTTGCTCACTCCCCCCACCGCCCAGTTGCTGCTCGTTTGCTCTCGCCCGCTTGTCCGCACCAGGCTTGCCCCACCCACCCACTTCTTTTGCTGGAGAGGAGGATTGGGAGAAGCCCATATGGTGTGTGCTCCTTCTCCTTGACAGCCACCTGGTTTTCAATGTTGGGGGGGGGGAGAAATCCATGTTTTTCCTCCATCTGCATGGATTCCCCCCAATTAGAAATCTGTCAAAGAGAAGGACGTGTGCACCATGTGGGCTTTTCCAACAGCCGAACTCCCCCCTGTTCCTTCTTTGGCTGTTGGAAGAAGCCACGCAGGGCAACTCCCTTCTCTTTGACAGCCGCCTGGTTTCCAATGGGGGGGGGGAAGGAATTCATGTTTTTCCTCCCTCTGCATGGATTCCCCCTCCCCAATTGGAAATGAGGTGGCTGTCAAAAAGAAGGAAGAAGAAGGAACAGAAGCGGAGAACTCACCCACTCCGTCAAGTTGCCTCCGAGCTCTGCGCCCCCTAGAAACAGCAGGGTCGAAGGAGGGTCCCTCCCTGTACCGGGATCCTCTGGGGAAGGGCCAGGGACTGCATTGGACCTCATTCTAGCCACCACTTTTCTCTCACCCTCCATCGTTGGAGCCAGACAGGGCAGCGGGCGCCTGCGCAATCTCACCTGGTGCCTTTGGTGCATGAAGCCCATACGGGCAGGACCAAAGTTTTGGCACCCAGAGTAGGGGCATGGGGGAGCCAAGTCCCTCCAATCTTGCCTGGTCCAAGCACCGGCTGCTCCTTCGCCCGCAACTCCAGGAGAGGGACCACGGCGCAACCCCCTCCTGCCCGCCAGAGAAAGGCAAAGGCCTTTATCTTTGAGAGCTGTCAGTGGCAGACATGAGGGAAATGGTGTGTGTGTGAGAGAGAGAGATAAGATTGATAGATAGAAAGAGAGAGAAAGAAAGAATAAGAAAGAGAAGAAGAAAGAAAAGAAAGTTGGAGATAGAGACACACAAGAAAGAAGGAAGGAAGGAAGAAAAAGAAAGAAAGTGGGATAGAGAGAACAAAAAGAAGAAGGAAGAAGAAAGAGGAAGAGAAAGGAAGGAAAGAAAGAGGGAGAGACACAAGGAAGGAAGGAAGGAAGAAAAAGAAAGGAAGGAAAGAAGTTGAGAGAGAGAGACAAGAAAGGAAGGAAGAAAAAGAAGAGAAAGAAATAAAATAAGTGGGAGAGAGACACAAGAGAGAAGGAAGGAAGGAAGGAAGGAAGGGAAGAGGAAAAAAGAAAGAAAGAGGGAGATACAAGAAGAAGGAAGAAGGAAGAAAAAGAAAAGGAAGGAAAAAGAAAGTTGAGAGAAGAGACAAAAGAAGAAGGAAAAAAAATAAAATAAGTGGGGGGGGGAGAGAGACAGAACGAAGAAGGAAGGAAGGAAGAGAAAGGAAGAAAGAAGAAGGAGGAGAGACACAAGAAAGAAGAAGGAAGAAGGAAGAATAAGGAAGAAGAAAGAAGGAAAGGAAGAAAAAAGAAAGGAGGAAAGAAAGTTGGAGAGAGAGAGACAATAAAGAAGGAAGGAAGAAAAATAAATAAAATTGGGGAGAGAGACAAAAAGTAGAAGAGAAGAAGAAATATAGAACACAAGAAATAAAATTAAGAAAAAGAAGGAATGAAAGAAATAAAGAGGAGAGAGAGACACAAAAAGAAAGAAGGAAGAAGGAAAAGAAAACTTATGATCACAATTGAGCCCAAAATTTTGGTTGCTAAGCAAGAACTTTGTTAAGTGAGTTTCACCACATTTTCCAACTTGGCCACACCCACCCGGTCACCGACCATCAAGCCACTCCCACCCAATCACATGACTGCTCAGCCACTCCCACAAAACAGGCCACACAGACAGAATAGGTTCTAAAAAAATTGAAACCCACCACTGGTGCTATCAACTCAGGAGTATTTCTACAGTCCAATTATATGCATATTTACTTAGCTTATATTGAATGTAATGGCTTAGTCCCATATGCATGAATATGGAACATAATCTTAAAGATGGTAGTTCTTTGCACATTTACCAGAGGATCCATCACTGGGACTTCTGAGTATTATTTTCAAAACTAAGTTTGGATATAGTTCTTAGTATTCCTATTTTGAAACAGATTTCATGGAGGCTAGCAGAAGATAACAAGTTACCTAATTTTGTTCAAATGACATAATACATGTGAATGTGCTAAGTAGCTGAAAATCAAAAATAAAGGAAACGTGGGAAAAACTGGTGGAAACCTGACAGAGGTGATCGTTCTTAATCAGATAATAGAAAGATCAAAAGAGTAACTTTCAAACAGGGCAACTATTTTATTTGACAATGCAGACAGCTCCCAAGATCTAATTCATCTGCTCATTTGTTAGAGCAGCAACGAAGGTGATATTTTATTCTCAATAGATGCTGATATATTGATTGTCTCTTCATAAAAGTAATTTCTTTGCCACACACGAGTCCCAAAATGTTTTCCCCAAATAAACTTTCCATTAAACCATGAAGAAGATTTGTGCACTTTGGCAAATCTGTCTAAAACTTTGTTTTTCTTTTTGCAGTCTATGAATGATAACTGGAAACCTTGTGTTGAATAGCCATCATAATACACTGATGAGCAGTGCTAATAAGAAGCAATAACTTTTCTTATGGTGATAACAAATAATAGTCTATAAATGTATAGATCCTTCAGAGTGATACCATTTTATAAGAGCCCTGGTGGTTAGCATGCAATATTGCAAGCTGACTCTGCCCACTGTCAGGAGTTTGATCCTGACTGGCTCAAGGTTGACTCAGCCTTCCATCCTTGTAAGGTGGGTAAAATGAAGATCCAGATTGTTGGGGTCAATATGCTGACTCTGTAAACCACGTAGAGACTGCAGTAAAGTACTGGAATAGTATATAAGTCTTTGTGTTATTGCTATCATAAGTGCAGTCATATTAACCATTGAAGACTTTTCTATACGGATCATAGAATACATACACTTGGAAAGGAATGCCCCCGAAACATTTCTCACAAAGTCAATTGTTATAATCAGCAGCCTGGAAAACCTTTACATAATAATAATAATATTCTGTTACTGCAGTGATGTTGTATCACATGCACACAGGTCAGGAACAAATGGGGGAAAAAACTCTACTGTATTTTTAATTCCCTTTTAAAGACCCTCATTGACCCCTGTCTGAGCTGGCAAATTGAAAAGAAAAGCTGCCTGTGCTTTCAAGCCTGAATGGTTTTCTATTACAGTAAAGCCATTCGGATTTCTTCTCTCTTATCTTTCCACAGCAGCCAATTGGGAATACTTTGGCCTTTAACCAGCCTTCTCCAAGCCGGTGTTCCTTTAGCAAAGCCACTTTAAAGAACGCTGCAGGGAGTGTTATTAAGACAAAAGCTAGTTCCACGTGCTCTGATTTAGTTTGAAAGTCCCACTGTTAATCATCACCCCAGAATACAAGGTCAACAGGCACTTGCCATATTGAACGTATGGAATGCATAGATATGACTATTCATGATTATCAGTATGGTAATTATGTTACAGCAAGACTCCAGGGTATAGTCTTATGATAATTACTTAGTTCTATAGTTCCATTCATTTGCATAGGCCGTTTTAGGGATCACTTTATGCTATGGACCTTCACCCCAAAAACTTACAATCTAAACTATCTTAGAATCCAAAGTAACTAAGGCAAGAATGTCAAACTCAATTTCATTGAGGGCTGCATCAGGGTTGTATTTGACCTCGGGCACCAGGTGGTGCGGATGGGGTGGGCATGGCCAGGCTGGGGTTGGTGTGCCCCTGTTTTTGGGTGGGACAGTCTCCTGCAGTCCTCTGCCAGCGAAAACGGAGCTCAGGGAGGTCGCACACGGCCCTTCTGAGCGCCATTTTAGCTGGCAGAGGCACTACGGGCCAGTCCTTCACTGTTTCCAGGATGGCCCCATGTGCCAGATCTAAGCAGCTTATGGGCCAGATGCGGACCTTGAGTTTGACACCCCTGAGCTAAGATATATTAGTTGGAAAAAAGTTGGGTGAGGTCATCCATTAATGCAGGGTGAGGTGTCATTAATATGCAGATTATACCCACTTCTATATAAAATCCCAGGCACAATGGGACATGTGGTAAAGGGTTTGGCAAGATCTCTGGAGGCTTTCAGGGCCTGTATGGGCAGAACCATGTTTAGGCTCATCCAGGCAAGATGGAGATCAGTGGATATAGAAGCTGTTGGTGCTGGGAAAATTGCAGTCCTAAGCAGGGGATCAGTTGCATAACTAATAGTAGAGTATTTAGAACTGTCCAAGGCATTCACTGTGCAGGTTGTCCAAGTGGGGAGGGGTGATCATTCCCTCTAAAAAAATTTCTATTTCTATCCTGAACTTTAAATTCTGTATTTTTTAAATAAAAATAAAGAATTTCAGGCAAATAAGTTTCTTTCTCTCCTGTTGTTATTTGTTTGAGAACCAAAAGTATAAAGTTTAAGTGAAGGATTGATTTTTTAAACCAGTGGATGAGTGATGTCTCATAATCCTGAATTCACATTAGTAATTTTACTCATGGTTTAACTAAAACAAATAGAAAGTTAATCCAAAAATTCCACTTACATAATTTAGAAATAATGATCTTCTCAGTCAGTACAAAATGTTATTCATTTGAGGAACATGTACAGATTTTTTGACTTGGCAAGAATTTACTTGCCTGTGAAGGTATTAATTTATAAACAGTCTTATTACACTTTAGAACACCATGCAAGTTATTAAAAATATTAGCTTAGGAAATAAAATTGTCTGGAGTCATTAATAGAGCAAAGTTGTCTACACAGATGCAAGATTAGATTAGATTAGATTAGATTGCTTTTATTTATAGGCCGCCCTTTTCCCTGAGGGGACTCAGGCGGCTTACAACCTATAGGGAGGGGATACACGTAATGACATATACAGACAATACATATTAAAAAATAGAAGCAACATTCATTCATCATTCGGGTGGGGACAGATCCTAATCTTAACCCCAGGCCTGGCGGGATAGCCAGATCTTAAGGCTGTGCGGAAGGTCTGGAGGGTGATGAGGGTACGAATCTCCACGGGGAGGTCGTTCCAAAGGGTCGGAGCTACTACTGAAAAGGCTCTCCTCCGCGTAGTTGCCAGTCGGCACTGGCTGGCAGATGGACTCGGAGGAGGCCTAATCTGTGTGATCTAATCGGTCGTGAGGAGGTAATTGGCAGGAGGCGGTCTCTCAATTACCCAGATCCACTACATGAAGGGCTTTATGGGTGGTAAGTAGCACCTTGAAGCGCACCTGGAGATCAACAGGTAGCCAGCGCAGCTCGCGGAGGATAGGTGTTATGTGGGCGAACCGAGGAGCACCCACAATCACTCGCGCGGCCCGCGAGTGATTTTGTTGAATTTGTTGAATTCAAAGCATCAAAGATTCTTTGAATTCAAACAGATTTATTCTCAGATAAATGAATATAAGAATGCAGTCTCTGTTAAATTAAGATGTTTTGCTTTTAAGTTTATAAAACTGTAAGCAGGTGCAATATTATTTTTCTCCTGGAAATAGTATCAGAATTTATGTGGTATTGCACAGGTCCTTCAAAATACTATTCCCAGAACTCCTTTTCTTCTGCAGAACTCCCAGGCCAAAAATATAATAATAACAGCAGCAGCAATAGCAACAACAACAGTGACAACATATCGAATGTACTATTAGGCAGTCTTGTATCAGTGGTGGGATTTAATTTTTTTACTACCGGTTCTGTTTCCGTGGCTTGGTAGGTGTGGTGGTTTGGTGGGCGTGGCTTGGTGGGCGTGGCAGGGGAAGGATACTGTAAAATTTCCATTCCCTCCCAATCAGTTGGGACTCGGGAGGCAGAGATATATGGAGGCAGGGTCAGTCAGAGGTGGTATTTACTGGTTCTCCAAACTACTCAAATTTCTGCTACTGGTTCTCCAGAATTGGTCAGAACCTGCTGAATATCACCTCTGTCTTGTATGTATGGCCTATATATAATATCTATGACTACCAATAATTCACAACTAATCACTTAACTTCTAAACTAAAAATGCTTGAAACATCTTTCTTTGTTACCCCAATGCTTGTTCCATTCCTTTATAAAATCTATGGGATGTTTACTTTCATAGGAAAAAATCTTTGTGGCTGAAGGATCCCTCCTTTTCTTGTTATTTTATCTTCTAGAGGAGAAAGAATTGATTGCTTACACCCCTCTGGATGCAACTTGTAGAATGCTACGTGTTAAAATAAAAACTTTAGAAGGATGAGTATTTCTGCTCACTCTTTTCCACATTAAAATGAGAATTTCACACCCACTTTATTATGCATCAGCAGGGAATAAAATTGCTAAAACTGTGAAAAATTTACACTATATGTGAATAAAAAAAATATCCACCTCCTAAACTGCTAAACTGGTTTTTCACATGTAGATATTGTGTTTATAATAATAATAATCAAAAATTTAAACAATTGGTTGCCCTCTCAGTATATGTCTAGCATACGCAAATATACAGTAAAGATATTTTCGCAACTAAATTGTCAAAGGACTAAGTTTACGTTCTCTGCCCCAAGAGCATTTGAGATGGTTACTCTTCAGTTCCACCTGACTACATACTATAAGCCAACATCACTTACAATTGGATGGTAATGTTCTGTAATATTCTTTTAAATATAATTATTTTGCAGCCATGGAGGTTAATGTTTGTGGTTGATAAAGAGACATAAAATTTCAGTTTTATAATGTGTTCACCCTAACAAACACCTACTAGGAAAGAATTATTGCATAAAATACAAAACTGCTAATTGATAAAGAACATTGCAAAAACAATAGTGTAGTAATGGATGATTTGGTCTTATTTATTGCACATTCACTTTACAAACCAGCAAATGTGCTTTATTTTTACTAATAAGGAAAACATTTAAAAATGATGCCATATGACATTTTAAAATTAATAGATTCTCTTATGTTTTTGAAAATGCAGCATAATTTTTACTTGGGGGCAAGATTCAATTATTATTTGGAAGACTTCCATGCACAATCTTATTCTCACTGTTTTTTTCTGAGATGACTTGTAAAAAAGCAATTTAATAAATTATTGTATTTCTAGATGAAAGCAGCTTCTTATGAACTGGTATGCAATCCTGCATTTAGCAGTATCAATGTCCCGCTAAATAGCCTGGGAATCATCCAATCATCATCAAATGAGCAGGCATAGTCAATAGTGATGGACATAGGTATCTGGAATGGGAATTATCATATTGGGGAAATCCATAGCTAAGTTGAATAGCCTCAGCTACAGTTGCAGAGGAGCTGTCAGAAAAAGTTACCTGAAGGCATATAATATTTTTACTATCCTAATAACTTGCAACTAGGAAAAGCAGAACATATAAAGGATCTTCTGGAAATTTGCACATGGACGCATCAAATTTTATAGGATCCCCATCAAAGTGAGTCTACAAGTCAAGAGACTTCATCCAGTTAAAATATTTTCCTGAATTTTCAAAAGGCCGTGGTGGCTCAGTGGTTAGAATGCAGTATTGCAGGCTAACTCTTCCCACTGCCAGGAGTTTGAGCCTGACTGGCTCGAGGTTGACTCAGCCTTCCATCCTCCCGAGGTCGGTAAAATGAGGACCCAGATTGTTGGGGGAAATATACTGACATTGTAAACTGCCTAGTGTGCTGTAAAGCCCTATGGGGTGAGATATAAGTTTAAATGCTATTGCTATGGGAGGCTTTCAGTCCAATGATTCTTCAGAACAGGAGGGCTCATCCAGTAGTTAAAGGTGAGAAAGGATCATGAGAACAAATTTCCTAGGGGACCTCTGGTTCAGTGCTTTAATTTTTTTTATTTTAATATGAATGGGGGGTACTGCTGTTCTTACAACAAAGTTTGAATGATAAAATTGTTGTTACATATTTTTATGTAGTTGTATGCTCTGTTGACAGAGCTTATATTCAAAAGAAATGTTAAGCATAACAATTCCTTTCAAGGACATTCTGTTCTCTCTTTCTTTCCAGGTGACATTCCTGACTAGGACTAGTAACTATGCTACTTTACAGCCGGCTGTGTACATATAACATGTTAGATTATTAGAATGTTAGACTGAACAAATTAAGACAAAGGGACAAGCGCAAGCAAAAAGCAAAGAAAATAGTTTTTATCAAAAGTTTGCAAGCTATCAAATTATTAGGCCAATACCCTTGAAGCATCCCTGTAGGTGAAAATGAGGCTTTTCATCTTTCCCCAACATCTGCTGCAAAATCCTGAGCTTTATAATAATCCCTTATAATACAGAGAGGATTTCGCATGAGCTCTCTGCACATTTAATGACTCATTTTGGTGGTTGGTGGAAGCCAATTGTACAATGCACAAATCGTTCTGCCAACCTTGAGAGCAAAGCTCCCCATCAAGTGTAGGAGCTGTCAGGCCACACACACGCACAAAAAACTTTTTCACAAATATTCCATGGATGTTCATTAGGAAATGAAATGGTGTCTGAGACTGGCAATGGGCATTCATTAAAGTTTCCCTTCATCACCCTAAAACTAGATGATTAGGCTTTGATCCCCAAAATTCTTTCCAAAATAGGGATGAAGTGGATTACTTGGAATCTTATTCAAGTACCTGGCTAAATGTTTGAGAAAGACAACCCATGAAAGGGAAGGGATTCACATTGTCCCAATAATGTCATGTATATTGACTTTATGTCACTTTACCCCAACAATGTTCTGGATGCACAAAAGGATTTAAAGAAGGGGGAAGGTATCCTGAGAATGAGACTCTTACAATCAGTATTGTGCCTTTTCTTCCCTTATTGGAAATAGGAAATTTAAGTCACTTGAACTCAATGCTGATTAAGGGCAGATCTTAAAAAGTCTTTCTGCACAACATCATCCCTTTTTTTTTTCTTCACTTAAATTACGGGAGACTAGGAAGAGTCGTAGAAAGAGCTTTTACACTATTTTGCTGATGGAGTCACTGAATGAATGACTTCTTGGCCATCATTTATGGAAGATAAGCATACAAGTAGAGCTAAGTAAGTTCAAAAATCTGTATGTTGCTTTTCATCAAAAACAAGAGCTATGTATTTATATATGTATGTATGCATTGAATTTATACAACACCCATTTTGCCATTTTTGTTTATTTCAGAAATTTAATCAGGCAAATGAAACAAGCTGTTGAAAGTCTACTAGTCAACATTGAAGCTAATAAAAGATGCTTTAAAATGTCTAGGCTGATAGCTTAGGTTTTTGCTTAGCTTAAGAAATAAAAATGAGATCTACCACAAACCGCATAAGCATTGTGTCAACTTCTAAGGATCTCTATTACCTCAGTTGTTCTGTTGTTCTCAGAATGCGATTCAGAACTTCAATTCAATTCAGAATAGAGCTGGAGATCTTCTACTCCAAGACTTCTAGTCTTCTGCTCAGTTAGGGGACCCTATTGTCAGGGTTCCGACGGATGCCCTAATAAAAGCATGGCAACTCAGGAGAAGGTTGGGAAAGTTTCTACCATTTCAGACAAGTGGCTGTCCAGTTCTTAAAACCTCCAGTGATGAAGCACCCACATTTTCTGAAGGCAGAATTGCAGGATTGTCCTTCCACATGTTGTGTATTGGGAGGGAAATGCTTACCTGCACATTCTTAAGCATTGTGACAGATTGTGATTTGTGCTAGGTCCCTGTACCTTAGCCAGTGATTTGCAAGTCATGTCAGTGCAATGTAGAAGACCTGTGGATCAGCTGCACTTTCCACTTGGGTTAGCTTGTGTACCCAACATATTACGGTATGGTAAAACTCATGTGACTCTTTGGGGAGCTGGGATTCCATAGCTGTATTGACCCAATAAAAACCCCTCTGCCTTTTAATAATTAATCTCGCCTCTGATTGAAATGGCATCAGCCACTGACCTCAGCTTAATATGCTAGTTAGTGCAGAAGAGGCAGCCTTTCAGGCATTTCATTTGGGCTCCAATTCTTTGAAGTCTTAATAAATAGTCTTTGACATTTGGATCTGGACCCAGGAACGAATGGGGTGCCAGTGAAATTCTATTCACATTCAAGAGACATGATCTAAGTTGTAAACCTAAACCTGGTTGCTAAATTAAGCTTCTTGCTTGTAGCTTTTTTAGGGGAGGGGCAGCCAAATGTGATGTTACCAAAGCACAGATAATGCCTGGCACATTGGGATTCTTGGATAGTCTGATTCCTATGGTTCTTGATACTCTGAATTTAAAATCTAATTGTGCTCTCTTGCAGCAAGAAAACTTACTAAGTTTCTGAGAACGCAAATGTCCAGCTGTCTGCAAGGAGTATAAATCCTTCCATTTCCCACCATCCAGACAGAACTGGAGAAGCTTCTTGGATGAGAAGTGAAATGTCTTCAAAGAAAAACCAGAGAGTCCAGTTGCCTCTTGAAAAAGCATCTTTGGGACAACCATGATCTGGATGACTGAGAATCTCCATAGGCACTTACTGAGTTTCTATGAACATAGCTGTGACTATGTTTGAAGTTTGAAATTTTACTAGATGTTAACAATTTTTGTTGGAATACATTGTGAATTAATGCAGTCATTGCAGCAGTAGTTATTTTCAAATAGCATTATGCCTAAGAAAAAATGCTATCATTTAATTGTGGAATGGGTGGTAGAGGGTACATTCATATTTTGCAGAATCCTTAGTTTTAATGGGATAACACCCACTGCGAAAGTCTCTTCGCACGTCCTACTTAGGACTTGGGTACATCATAACATCTCTTGCCAATGTAACAAGGCCACCCTTTGGCAAGCTACTCTTTTCTTTCCCCTCACTTACTGACAGGACAAGGCTGAGATCATGGGTGCCCATAGCTTTGCCAAATGGATTATGGGGTTTCCTATCCAATTATTTATCCGTTGCTGGAACTGTGCCCTGAAGATATGAACTACCGTATTGATCAAGCAAGGGCAATAAGGTGAACAGGCCAGAGTCTTGGTTTCAAAATCAGAAGCTTCATATTGTCTGTAATGGGAACTGAGAATAACCTTGGGAGACTGAAGGAAGAGCTGCAGATCAGACAAAAGTCAAGCGAGAGATAGTGCACAGGAGGGCTGTGGGTAGAGAAAGCATCTCAGAAGGGACCTTCTGTAGGTTTTTTTGACAAGTAAAGGCAAGGGAGGGGAGAAGTTCTTTACAACAAAGTTAGCATTAGTAATTGTGGTTTTGGTTTGATTGGTTTAGTTTCTACTTCAAAGGACTGAGAGTGCTACCGGCGGAGCAAGGACTCTGGGGAGCTTTTCCACCTTCCCTAACTGAGTTGGGGGAAAAAAACCATGTGAAGAAATCGAAGGTGTTTCTCCTCTGCCGCCGGAGCATCGCACCCCCTGACCCAGGCACGCTGACCTCCCTCCCCTTTAGCTCCGTTTTCCCACGCCCTCGCCTTGCGTGTCCGGACGAACCAGGCATGCAGGTCTCTGACCTAAGGGCCCAGGAGGGGGGATCGAGGAGAGGAACTCCCGGATTGCGGTCCTCAAGACGCGGACCCATCCTCACGGATTAGGTGACCAGGGCAAAGGGCTCGACCGTTGCCATTCTGGCCATGGCGGTTGGGCAGAGGCCCGGGGTTCAACCCTTCGGGATTCCCCATAGCCTCGTCAGAATGGAGCACTAACCTCGAAGCTGACCCTGGGCGCCACCGAGGAGCAGCAGAGCCGGGAGCAGCAGCTGCCACCCACAGGTGCGGCCGCCCATTTCCCTGCAATATGGCTGGAGCAGCTCCACAGGTGGAAAGGTGGGAAGTCTCAGGCTCCAGAGATGCCTTTTGTTGCCGCTTTCTACTCTGCTCCACCGCACCCGCCCCTTCTTGTCACCTGCCCTTATCTCTGCCGCCCTCTGCAGTACGTGAGCTTTCCAGCCCTTGGCAAGCCGCAGGTCTGGCCGAAACCATTCCCACGAGGATGGGGTCCTTCCCTGGGGCTTGGGTGCTCCGGGGTGTAATCTGGCTCAGCTGCCATTCAGCGAAACATGTCCTGATTTGTGGCTGGGCGGCATGTTTTAAAGCCGGCATGGCTTTAAAAAATAAAAATAATTATATATATATATATATATATATATATATATATATATATATATATATGTGTGTGTGTGTGTGTGTGTGTGTGTGTGTGTGTGTGTGTGTATGTGTATATGTGTATATATGTATATATGTATATATGTATATATGTATATATAAAATATAAAAAATGAAAAATAAAAATAAATGTGCCAGCCCGCGCACCAGCAGAGGTGGGTAAACACACACACACACACACACACACCACACACACATAATAAAAACAAATTACAATTACTTACATTACAAATAAATTGAATTCTTCCCCGCTGCCCCCTCCCTCTGACCCACATACTTTCCAGCTGCGTCAAAAATGCAAGATTTGGTCTAGCCAGGGCCAGGCAGGCTAGGATAGTTACTGCTAAAGTCACCACATGGATGACTCTGCTTAAATGTTTTAAAAAAGCCTCTGAGCCCTCTGCAGGAGGAGGCGATAGAATCACGTGCCTCATTTGCATAAGAAATTTTTCGCTTTTTAACCCTTGCTTAATTCTTAAAAGGCGAAAAATTCCTTATGCAAAGGAGGCCCATAGTTCTCTAGCCTCCCCCTACAGTTAGCACTAAGCAGACTCAGAGTCACTGTGAGTTGGAGTCTGGTAGCAACTACCTTGGCTTTAATTATTTTTAAAAAATTCTTTAAAATTCTTTCTTTTTCTTGAGGAGACTGGTGAGGCCCCGCCTCCCCTGCCTCTAGTGACTGCACGTCCCTGGAGCTTACACTGGTGCCAGCACTGTAAATGACCCTCAAATGACCCTCTGAAGATTTGTGGCCAAGAAATTAAGTGGACAGTTACTTTAAATTTCATTAATTTACTGGAAGAACTTCAAGAATTGCTTAAGAGCAGAACTGTCTTAGCAACAAAAACTATTCTCCCATTGAAAAAACTCCAAGGGGAGAGTTCTCTACCAACAGTCTTTCCTTAAGACAGTAAGAAAGTAAGTCAGAGAAGATGCAGTCTACTAGAAAGTTGACTGCACAATGAAAGTTGTATAGTCAACTTTGAGTTGATTTGACCTAAATATCCTTGGCTACCTTGTGTCTAAATAAATGCAAGAGCCCTTGTGGGGATTTCTCTGAAACTGCTTTTTAAAAAAGAATTTCTAGAACAAATTGTCTTTTACCAAACTGGATGAGAATCAGTAGGGGGAAAAAATCAAGAGAATCCTTCTGTTTGATACTATGCAGTTATGGTATCTATGAACAAACATTTAGGTGTTCACTTAGTAAAATGATCAAAAGTTTTCCCAAAGGACAATAGGCTAAAAAAGAGGGAAGCACGTAATAGTAGTAAGTCTATGATTTTAAAATCAAGCTATGCCATTTGTTTAAAACAGCCCCTAACACTTTGGTGTCTGCTTTCTATGGGACTGAGTGATTTTCAAAGTTCTTCAGATGGTCCTGAGGTTCCTCAAAGGCCTGTCAGAGAAACATTAGTTGGGATAGTTAATAATGGACATCTTGCCCAATCATGTGATACAGTGGTGGGATTCAAATTTTTTTTTTACTACCGGTTCTATGGGGTATCTTGGTGGGCGTGGCATGGCTTGGTGGGCATGGCAGGGGAAAGATACTGTCAATTCTCCATTCCCTCCCCACTCCAGGGATAGGTTACTGTAAAATCACCATTTCCTCCCTGTTGAGTCCTCGGAGATACGACCGGCGGCTGCTGAGGGACACGGGAGAAGCCCTGATTGGTCAAGATGCACCTGCCGGCTGGCGGGAGAATTACACCCCTCTCATTGGTTCCCCGCCTGACAGCTCCAAGTATAAATAGCTGTCAGGCGGGCTTATTGCTGTTCTATTCTGTTCTATGATCACAGTTGTTTGTTAATAAATAGTTATTGGAACCAGTCGCCTCCTCAGTCATTACGCGCTCATAGGGACATAAAACTCCCAATCAGCTGGGCCTCGGGAGGCAGATAATAGATAGGGGTGGGGCCAGTCAGAAGTGGTATTTACCAGTTCTCCAGACTACTCAAAATTTCCACTACCAGTTCTCCAGAACTGGTCAGAACCTGCTGAATACCACCTTTGGTGTGACTCCCCCCTCCAGCATTACAGAGTGAGGGAAAGTCCTCTAGATGTGTTGATTTATGCAGAAGTGGTAGAAGCAGGCCCAAGGTGCTTTCCTGGTGCCTTGTGTGAATCAAGCCATGAAGACTTGTGAGCCGAGCCCCACCATTTTTTTTTTAAATTTACAAGCTGCTGCAAGACTCACTCAGGGTAGAAGTTCTTAAAACCACACTTCATCCATTTGAACCTACAGATTACAGTGCTCAGTTCTTTCTTTCATTCTTAACAGTTTTTGTTACAAGGTGAGATGAGCAAGAGTGGGATTGGTGTAATCTCTGTTTGCAATTCTCTCTACCTGCAAGATGTATTCTCCTTTAAAAACTGAATTTATAAATAAATCTTATTTCTTGTTGTCTTTCTCCAAGGAAACTCGTGATTTCTTTATGGCGATAACTCAAGGAAGAAAACGTTTACTTGGATTTAATTTTCATACCATCACCTCTCTCACCCATGACTAATCTACCTTATCAGCCTTCCTTAAACTGATGCTTTATGAATAGATTGGAATAGAGCAATAGCAGTAGCACTTGGACTTATATACCACTTCATAGTGCTATACTTCACTCTCTAAGTGGTTTAAAAATCAACACATTGCCCCCAACAATCTGGGTGTTCATTTTATCGACTTTGGAAGGATGGAAAGCTGAGTCAACCTTCAGCTCATCAGGATCAAGCATCTGGCAGTGGGCAGAGTCAACCTGCAATACTGTAATCTAACCACCGTGTCACCACAGCTCCTAACATAACTCCCATTAAATTCAGTGTACTTAGCCAATGCTCATGCTGCCTGGAGACTATGAGCATTATGGTTTACTGCAGTGGGAGAACATCGGGTTGGATGAAGGGACATACACATGCTACAGAATGATAACTGATTCCCCCCCTCCTAAGCCTAGGGCATGAATACAGATTGCTTTGTTGTATTTGCTGTATTTTTCCCAGGTAAATTTTAATATTATGGTTATAATGAGGGCCACATGGATTAAACATTCTCAGAATATTCCTGTTAGAACACAGAAGGGGGAAAACTCTGAACAGTTATCTAACCCTTGCTTTTTGTCCACTGATGGATGGCCTTTTTCTGATTTCAGTATAAACTTTTCAGTCACATAATCGGTAGAGACCATGTAGAACCAAAGGGCTGTCCATCCTTTGTGACAATTCTAAGTGTAAACTCCGTGCTATGAACATAATAGTATTTGAACTGCAGATGTCTTGCATCATGAGTTCCCTTCCCCAACTCCTTTCTTTGCTCTCTCTGCAGTACTGCCTGAAGTCCTGTTGTGAAATGCTGGGCTATTTTGGGAAGGGTGGTGGTGCAAGAGAAATCTATTTTTTATCTGAAATTGGTTCTGCAAGATTTGAAATTACATCTCAAAACATAAGCTCACATAATTCTTTATATTATTTTTTGATAGCCAGATTAAGAGGTCTAGGAGAAATTTTTTTCAGGCATGTACCTTCCTTCTTTTAAAGTCCCAATTTATTATGATAGCAGTAATATATTTAATATATGATGCCGTAGCTCAGTGGCTAAGATGCTGAGCTAGTTGATCAGAAGGTCGGCAGTTCAGCGGTTCGAATCTCTAGTGCCACGTAACAGAGTGAATTCCCATTATTTGTTCCAGCTTCTGCCAACCTAGCAGTTTGAAAGCATGTAAAAAATGCAAGTAGAAAAATAGGGACAATTTTGGTGGGAAGGTAACAGTGCTCTGTGCACCTTCGGCGTTTCGTCATGCTGGCCACAAGACCATGGAGATGTCTTCCGACAGCACTGGCTTTTCGGCTTAGACATGGAGATGAGCACCACCTCCTAGAGTCGGGAACGACTAGCACGCATGTGTGGGGGAATCTTTACCTTAATATATTTACAACCTGGCCATTCTTTTACAATATTTACAGTGCTTTGAATGGATTTAGTTACTGTTACTGTTAGGTACACCATAACATTCATCTCCTTCCAAAATATCAGAACAAAACAAAAAGGTGTATGTGTGTTTGTGTGTGTGGGGGGGGAATTGAGAAGGTTCTTGCAAACAATTTCCACCCCCCACCCCAATGGCAGCTGAAAAGAGAAAGAGACTTTCTCTACCATACATTTCCCCCCCGCAGCAAACTGGTAGCTGTTTGGTTCTACTGAAGGACCATCATAAAAATAGAACTAAAATTAAAATAACCCGATAAGCACTGTGAAGTTACAATTCCGCCTCTTCCCTTTGGGACCATAGTGTGATTTATGTCAGTAAAAGTAACAAACGGCACTTTGAGGAAAGAAAACATTTTTGACTCCCTTTGCATGAAAGACAAAAGAGTGCTAGGACTGGGGGTGGGAATCTTTGCAGCTGAACAGGCGTAATGAAATAGGTCCTTTCCACATGAATTCCACACTAACTTCCCAAAAATTTACAGTGCATGTTAGATTGCATTGAAACTCCTACTCTTCTTATTCTTTCTTTCATTCACACCTTCTGTGCCATGCCAGTATGAACCTGTGAATAAGAATGTGGAACATTAGAGGGCTTCCGATTTGAGATTGCTTGCTGAAGGGAGCTGGTCGTTACAGCTCCAGAATCCCGATTATGTTTATCTGTCAGATGACCAATCCATCAGCCATCTGACAGTTTGTTTACCTTTTTCTTCGGGCCAGAAAATAAGGTGAGCTTTCTGCTGGGCATCGTGCCAACCAATTCTCGCAGATTGTCTCTGGGAGGGGGGGAGGCCAGCCGACGGCAGAATTACCTCTGTGCCAGGAATTCCTGCTGCATTAGCAGCACAAAGTAACACTCAAATCCTCAGAACAAAACTTGATTTATTGAATCCAAGATGAGCGGACCCCGTACATGTGAATTTTTAATTGTTTATATCAATTCTTAGCTTCAGTTTTTGTTTTTACAAGAATTCCTTCTGATATCTTGCTTTCTAAAGAGATACTCAAAATGGCGCCGAGCAGCTTCGTAACACTGCTCGAGTTTTGAATTTCTACGGAGTTTAAAACCTCAAAGGGAAGGAGTGATTTAATACTAAATTAATCAGTAACAGCTGCACAACTGACTAGCACAGACTTATTAATTGGTTGAAGAAGATTAAGACTTGGAATGGCTTTTAAGCAACCCCCCCCCCCGGCTTCAAAAGTTTGTTTGTCCCTGGCATGAAACCACAGTCTTTACTTCCTCCCCCCACAGGTGGGCTACTGACTAAAGAATTTTTTCAGAAGGAACTGGCTGAGGCATTTAAAAATTTTGCAGCTACGATGGAAATAAAACTTAAGGAGGAGATATTGGTTGTGCATAAAGACCTGTCTGATAAACTTGAGACTCGGGTTCAGAAGATCAGGGATGATATGGTGGGGGTTGTTAATTTGTTAACAGAATATGTCTCGGATATTGAAGACAGATTAGAAGATCTTAATGATGCCAAGACTAATATGGTATCGAAAATAGACGTGGTGCAACAAAAAGTTGGAAATGCTGAAAAAGAAATTATTATATTACAGTATAGACAAATGGAGTTTGCTTTAAGAATAAGAGGTTTGTGTGAAAACAGTCAGGAGAATTTGAAACAGATTCTCTCAGAAGCCTTTGATAATCTGCTGGGTAGGCCAGGGGGAAATTATGATTGGCAAATTGATAAGGTTTATCGTGCTAACTCCTGGCTGGTGAAACAGAAGCAGCTCCCAAGGGACATTGTGATTTACTTTACTACAAGAGACATGAGGAATATGATATTGCAAGAGTTCTATAAAACTAAGCTTCAAATTGGGGATCAGGAAGTGATTGTTCTGAAAGAGATACCACCTCAAATCTAAGATCCAGGAAAGACTATGTTTTTTTAGTCGAAGAGCTTAAAAATCATCAGCTACAGTTCAGATGGGAGGCACCAGTTGGACTATCATTCATCTTTGAGGGGCAAAGATGCCATCTTAAATCAGTAGGGGAAGCTCGAGACTTTTACCATAATATCTTGAAGGCTGGACACCCTGCCCCACCTGGACCTAGAGAAAGAGAACAAGAAGGACAAGATAGACAGCAAACTACACAACTATCAACAAGGATGGATCATCTCTCTCCCTCAGAAGTACAAGGCGCCAAGGAACAAAGTCAAAACCATGTGATTACCAGACGAATGGATCAACAATTAAAAAAAACAACAATCAACTAATTACCAATGATTTGTTTTCTAGGGTGAAGAAAATAAAGATATGTGCCAGAGTTTCATCAGATCATAACCCAGTTTGGATGGAGTTGGGAGGGGTGACGCAATCAAGTAGGGGTTGGGAGATTGAATGAAAATTTATTTAGACATGAGAAATATACTAATGAACGTAAAAATTGTTAGCAGAATACTTTGTTTTTAATATGAATAAGGGTACATCTATGGACTGAATGTACAGCTGTAGAGATTAATTTGACTTTGCACTTAATAACTTTAGTTAGATTGTCGGTGCCGCATACTGGAAGAAGGAAGACTTGCCTATAATTCAAGAAAGGACACTGAAAGTCACAAATTTAGCCGAGGTGGCTAAAATACCTGCATATCTTAAGCACCAATTAAACAAGAGATATAAATGAGACTGGGCAAAATGGATTGATTATATACAAAATAAATATGGATAAATGAGATGGGGAAAAATGGATTGATTATATTCAAAATAAACACGGGACTAAGAAATTCCAGATAGCTTATGATTAACATCAGGACTGATATAAATTGTTTAAAGTTAGTTTAGCAAGGAGGAGCTAAGCTCAATGTAAAGAAGTTATCAATTTTTTACTCTTTTTTCCAATATATTTTAGACCGTTTTTGTTAAAGATTTATACCGTGTATGGGTTCTGGGAAGTCGGGGGAGGGAAGGCTGGTGGGTGGGATTGGGGGGCAGGGTGGGAGGGAGGGAGGTTTGACGAGAGGAGGGGTGTTAGATTTTAATGTAATATGATTGCACATGTATACTGTTTTCTCTTATTTTTTCTTTAAAACTACGATATGTTAAGTATATTGTTATGGAAGTATAAATACTATTAACATAGATTGGAGTTTGCTCAGAAGTGGAAATACACCAATGAGAGGAAGAGTGGGAAACAGAAGGGAGATGGGAAGAGAGGGAGAGGAGAGGGTAAGGGGGGAAGATGAGGAGGATAAGGAGGAGTGGAATGTAGAGAGAAAGATGGGAAGAGAAGGATAGGAGAGAGGGTAAGGGGGAAAGATGAGGAGGATGAGGATAAGGAGGAGTGGAATGTAGAGAGAGGAGAAGGAGAAGGGAAGGGGAAGTAGAGTAGGAAAGGATGATGGAGGGAAGATAGGAAGTAGGAGAGAGGTAGAAGAAGAAGGTGTATGGAGAGCAGAAGAGCTAATAATAGGTTTTTATTGATGACAAGAGGAACTGATGTAATCATTATTTATTACTATATGATACTGGCTATGTATAGTATACATGTGATTGTATGTTATGAAAATGGAAATAAAAATATGTTTTTAAAAAAAGAATGTGGAACATTTGTAGAGGAAAGACCTCATTATCTCTTTCTGGGTACAATTTCCTGAAATGTCTTACACCCTCTCTATTTTGAACAAAATCTAATGTACAGGCAGGTCTAATGCATGAAAATATTCAAGCAAGGGCAAATTCTTTCTCCATGGAGCCTCCCTGGACTTTTTTTTCCAGTTCATTCTAATCATTCTGTATTTGCAAACAAACTAATATCAATGGATTTATCCTGTTGTACCATACAAGCTAATATAAAGACAATATTTCAAAATGGTTTTAAAATCAGGGTGGTGTATTGCTGGCACAATCGCAAAGGAAGCAATTTGGAACTCACTTCCTCAGAGGTAATTACATTATCGGCTGCAATCCAATGTTATTCCTTCTCAAAGTATTTCTATCAGCAGAATTTAAACATTACAACTCCATCAGTTGTGATTGTATGCTTTATTTAGAAGAAACACTCCCTTTACCATCCTGTATGAAAGTACATGGGAAACAGTTGGAAACCAACCAATATATAACCCTTCTTGCCCAGTTAGAAGTGGTCACCCAAACCATGACAATAGCAAGATTGTCTAAGTAGCAATAGCTACTTAGCCACTTATATGCCACTTTACAGTGCTTTACAGCCCTCTCTAAGTGGTTTACAGAGTCAGCATATTGCCCCCAACAATCTGGCTCCTCATTTTACCGACCTCGGAAGGATGGAAGGTTGAGTCAACCTTGAGTTGGCGAGATTCAAACTGCTGAACTGCTGGCAGCTGGCAGTCAGCAGAGATAACCTACAATACTGCATTCTAACCACTGTGCCACCATGGCTCTTACTGGTAATAATAATGATAGTTCTATCTCAGTGACATAGTTGGGACTGATAACTTTAAATGCTGTGGTTTTTGCCATATGTATTTGTAAGTATAAAGCTCTATTTAACAAAAATGCAGCTTCCTTTAGAGGCCATGCCCTCCTCAGCCTGCTTATCTTTTTCTTGCCTAGTGATTATAGACAGCCATTGTTTTTATTTTTAAGGAGGCTTATGGGATCTGTTTGGGACTTAGATATGTTACCAAAAATAGAGATGATGCTAGAAGCTGTAGTTTATCTTTGCAACATGCCAACCTTTTAATATGATAAATATATAAATAGAAAAGGTCAGATGGAACAGAAATCCTGCTGAGTACCAAGGACGATGGCTATGAGCACACTGGCAACATGTTGAGAAATTCAGTGCTGCATCTCCTCTCTGCTTTGTGATGCAAATGCAGCCATTTTTGGACAGCTTCATAAACCACAATTTGCAAACCACAATGGCTGGGTTCATACTATATCACTGTGCCACAAACGTTGCCATCTCTGTGCAATTGTGGATATTGAGAACCATCATTGAATTTGTTGCCTTCCTTAGTGAGGTAGAAGGCTTGTTTGGAGTATGTTTAGTGCCATATAAGATTTCTTAGAAGGCTGTTCAAGAGGAGATTCAGGAGAAAGCTATAGTTTCTTTCTTAATTGGTCTAATACTCTAATCCAGGGCTGTCAAACTGGTGGCCCATGGGCTGGATGCATCACACGCTAGCCACACCCACACCTGGTTTAGCAAAGGGTAAAAAAGTTATGATATATCATGTAACGACACTGTGACAATGCAAGTTCGACACCCCTGCTCTAATCCATCCAGGTCCTTATCAATCTGATTGTCTTTAAATGAGTTCCAGTCCCAAATAAATATCAGAGAGCAACAGGATGGGGAAAGTTGCTATTTGGGTCCTACACAGTAGTGGGTTTCAAAATTTTTTAGAACCTCTTCTGTAGGTGTGGCCTGCTTTGTGGGAGTGGCTTGCTGGCCATGTGACTGGGTGGGAGTGGCTTGGAAGTCATGTGACTGGGTGGGCATGGCCAACGTAAAATGTGGTGAAACTCACTTAACAATGTTCTTGCTTAGCAACCAAAATGTTGGCTCAGAAATTGGCATTTGAAGCACGCAAGTCTTAAAGCTGTCAAGTTACAAGACCCTTGGATCCCTAACCCTTTAGAAAAAAAAACCCAGGGGTGTTCAAAATTGACAGCTTTAAAACTTGTGGACTTCAACTCCCAGAATTCCTCCTCTCGCTCTTCATCTTGATGATGTGCAGACAGGCAGGGGGAGGGAGCTGGAACCGGTTTTAAACAGCACTGTAGATTTATGGAATCTCTTCTATAGGTTAGAATTGGCAGGAACCCACCCCTGGTCCTACACCTTATAATAGGGGTGTCAAACTCGCGTTGCCACAGCGTCTTCACATGATGTATTGTGACTTTTCCCTTCTTCATTAAACCGGGCGTGGGTGTGACTAGCATGTGTGCATCTGGGCTGCGAGTTTGACAGCCCTGCCTTATAATATTTTTAGCACTAATTTTTGAAATATCTTCAGCTGAAAAAATAGCAAGAATCTTCTGTCTTGGATGATTGCTTAGATTGCAAAGGCTTTTGCAAATGTGGCTTTTTTCCCCTTGCACTTTTGCTCATTCTGTAGCAAAAGCCTTAAATTCCATAGAGTTTGGTCATCCTATCTTAATGATGTGACATCTTGAGAAACAAAGTGAAGAAGGCTTCTTAGCTAGGGTGACCATACCAGAGAAGAAACGCATATTGAAACAAAGAGGGAAAAGAAGAAAAAAAGGAGAGGAAAGCATATCAATTTGAGATATTGCTTACCTCTCTTTTAAATCATCAGCTTTAATCATCATCCTATAAGCTATAAGCAAAAGGTGCAAACAAATTAACATGAACTATTAATAAGTTCTTGTCTCAATGGGTCACAGACAAGTCATTGTTGATGAGCTACACCATACCTTGGACTGCGATCTTCACATCAATGCTGGCCCCAAAGCTATTTCTCCTCCCTCTCTCCTATTTTAGCCCTTCACCTTCAGTAGACAAAAGTACCCCAAAGTTCTTTCGATCTTTCTTCATTTCAAATCTATTGCATTTTCATTCTCCCATGGGCATATTTTCTTGGATGCTTCTGTTATGAAGATTTGCTCTATTGAGATTACATAAATCAGATCCTACCATTAAGAAACAGAACAGCAATTCATGGACCTCCCTATGACTCAGCTTGTTCTTATGTTTATAATTACTTAGCGGAAATCAGGCGGGCAATTTAACCAATCTAGATGGAGCTCTCTTCTTGACAACTTCTGGAACCGCGTCACTGTAGAAACTCACTTATTCCCTACAAGACAAAGGAACAAGGGGTAGAGAAGAAAAGAAGGGAGATTGCTGTACCTCTAGTATTTGGAAGCAGCATATCCAACTGGCACTCCCCTGTTCAATGCCTTTGACTAAAAACCCCATCACCCTCAACCAGTTTGGTCGCTATCCATTTTGGCAGGCACAATAAGAATTTATCCAACACATCTCAAGGTCACTAGGTTAAGAGATTGCGTTATAACTACCGCAGTTTACAATGTTCCCCTTGTTTACTCTGTTTTTGAAGACTTCTGTTAAAGGAAGAGCTAATACTCTGTTTTAATGATATGGAACAGAGGCTGACAGAATGGGATTTGCTCAAGGCCAATGAGCAATTTGGTTGCTGAGATTATTTTTGAATCCAATTTTGCTGGGTCAACATTCTTCTTGCTGATCCACAATGTCACAGTTAAACCGGGACTGGACAACCTGATACCTAATAGGACAAAAACAGCCCACTCACTAATCTATCACATGCTCTGTGTAACAAAAGCAAGCCTTGTGTAATTCATACATGGCAGGGGGATGACTAGTTGTGCTAATGTATCCATCACCAGATTCCAATTTGAATAAGATAATAGCATTAGTCAATTTCTTTTGTTGTTGTTGTTTGTAAATTGCATGTAAATATGATTTAAATCTTCTGCCTCTGCAGGAATGTATCATTATTTTTTGCAAAGTCAGGAATTAATAAACCTTGATCCTGGCTCTAAGTTTTGCTGAGCTCTTGGGAAATTATCTCGCATAAGTCTTTGGCTTCCTGACCTCTATTGCTGCTGTCAAAAAGAGAACGGCAACATCCTGGTTATTGAGCCACAGAATGAATAAATAGATAGATAGGAGTGAGGGTCTCTTTTATGGTGGCTCCAGGCTATTGAACAAATATTTCAAAAGGCAGTGCTACAGTTCTGATGATTAATACATAGCCATCAGCCTCTGGTGTCTCTCAGAATGCCAGCTCATTCACAAAGTTATTTAACATAAAACCTGGAATTGTTGAGAGTTTTCTGTCAGGGCATGTTATGTCACTAAAGATACATAGTTTGATCCAATGGTCAGAAACATATTAACATAGCTAATTACAATAAGAGACAGGGTTAGGGTTGGACAAGAATATCTTGTGATCCCTTTTCCATACATTTTCTTCTAGCTTCATAAATCTCTTATTTGCTGTCTCTTGGTGGCTGCAAAAACAGAAAGTCAGCAATCACTTGTCCTGAATGCATTCATGTTTGGAAGATTCCATGCTGTATCATGGTGTAGAAAATACTGAAGTGCCCATGAAGGAAATGAGCAGTTAGAAACATGAAATATAAATAAATAAAATATTGAAAAACACAATATTTAGAAACAATGAAACTGCCCTCGTGGCGCAGAAGTTAGAAGGCAGTATTGTAGGCTAACTCTGCCCACTGTCTGGAATCTGATCCTTATGGGGCTCAAGGTTGACTCAGCCTTCCATCCTTCCAAAGTCAGTAAAATGATTGTTGGGGGCAATACGCTGACTCTGTAAACTGCTTAGAGAGTGCTATGAAGCACCAGGGAGCAGTATATATGTCCAAGTGCTATTGCTGTTGCTAACTTCTTGGAAAGAGGGCACCGTCCAAATAAATAACTGCTTAATGTTGTTGATGCTAGAAATGGGGGTGGCCATATAGTTGGCAGATGTGCAAGAGACAAATATCTTGATATATTAAGCAGAGATCTTTGTGGAGAAGTCTGTACTAGATCTCACCGGTGTAGGCTGCTCAATATTGCAATAACATGTAATGTACTACAGGAGAACTATTAGTTCTTGTCCAAGCTGTATAAAAGGAAACCATGTGATAGTTTAGATTACACTTGTAAATATAAATAGGAAGAGATCTAGTTGCAGTTTGGCCAAGGAGATGTGAGTGTTGCTTTGATTCCCTACAAGTCTTCTAGAGATGCATAAACAGTGGATCAAGAATCTTTAATGTGATCTTTGTAGTACTAGTTAGTTTCATCGGTTCCACCACAAAACCGCGGTAGACTAAAGCGCGTGTGACTAAAGCGTGGTGACAAAACCGCACTGTCAAAACCGCGCGACAACAGCGCGCCGACAGAAGCGCACTGTAACATAACCCTAAAAATAACCCTAAACCTAACGCTAAACCTAACGCTAAACCTACCCTAAACCTAACCCTAAATCTAACCCTAAACCTAACCCTAAACCTAACCCTAAACCTTACCTTAAGTTAAATCGCGCTTCTGTCGGCGCGCTGTTGTCGGCGCGCTGTTGTCGGCGCGCTTTTGACATCGCGGTTTTAGCGCTGCGGTGTTGTCGGCGCGCTTTTGACGTTCGCGGTTATGTCGTGCCACGAGTTTCATCAAGCTGATCTGAAGAGCCAACAGCACATTCAGATATGTTGTTTTTCAGGCCTCATGAACCCTTTGCAATTAGGTGAAATAATCAGAAAGGATTAAATCTGAATCAAATATATGACTGGCTATACAGAGACTATAAATATGCAGGTCTATGCTTAACCAGGAAGATGCATTATATTTTGAAAGAACGACCTAACTTTGGCTTTTTAGCTTAATGTATGCTCCTAAGGGGACACAGTGGCTCAGTGGCTAAGACACTGAGTTTGTTGATCAGAAAGATCAGCAGTTCGGTGGTTCAAATCCTTAGTGCTGAAGTGAGGTCCCGTTACTTGTCGTAGCTTCTGCCAACCTAGCAGCTTGAAAGCATGTAAAAATGCAAGTAGAAAAATAGGAACCACCTTTGGTGGGAAGGTAACAGCGTTCTGTGCACCTTTGATGTTTAGTCATGCTGGCCATATGACCATAGAGACATCTTTGGACAGCACTGGCTCTTTGGCTTTGAAACAGAGATGAGCACTGCCCCCTAGAGTCAGGAACAACTAGCACATATGTGCAAGGGGAACCTTTACCTTTATCTATGATCCTAAAACTCAATCCTTGCTTTCTGCTCCAAATCTTGTAAGGATCATTTCCATTTTATCAGATACTTGCTGTCTATGAGAACAATTCTTAGATAACAGGTATTATATAATCCCAGGTATAATTCCTAAAGCAAGTGTGAGGTAGCGATGTAATTCAAGAAACACAGGAAGCCGCACAAGTGAGTAGTTAAACATTTCCCAAGCCATGCAAAAACAGACTCTGCCCAGTTGAAGGTGGAAGAAGGGAGTTTCAATGACAGATAAAAAAAGCAATTCTCCATTCAGAATGCAAATTAAATTTCCCAATTGATATACCGCATCCTACCATTTATAGAAAACATCTCCCACATTTTCCAGTTATTTATCAACCACCTTCTCCAAGGAGAGTCTACCTAGTCTTATAAAGAATAACTGATGAAGCCAACTTTGCTTTTCATCCCTACCGTCAATGACCACTTTCCTGCAGTCTTGCAGAAGTGCATTTATTTTTGGTCTTTTCTGTTCCCACTAGTTGGCAAACTTCTGAGGCTCAGCATATAATCACACGCGAAGGCAAGCCTTTTTGGCATCATTTCAGCGTGCCACATATCTTCTTACTATGATTTTTAGCATCCCGTAGTGCCAAGAGCTATTTTATTTCTATTCTGGCTGAGAGACAAGGCAACATTTCACTGGTGGCAAACCTCATCTTTCACTCCCTTTCAATCATTTTAATGGGCTCGATTTAGACTCTCAGGGACCAAAACTGTAAAAGGAAATTCTATAAATGCACTAGGGGAGATGTATTTGAAAAGCCAAAGTACCTATTTGTAACAAAGATGCTCCTGAGGCTTTGCTAATTATTCATATTCTGCTATTCATGGAGTAGTATATGATATAATAGAGTGGTAAACTTGTTATGTTCTACTAAAGAGTAGAACATAAAGATTTTTCATATTGGTCTGTGGGAGTTTGCTATTCAACCAGCTCTTCAAGTTGATCAATAATAATCCCTTTCCAATACTTGAAAATTGGACTTTAAATGTTGGTAACAAACTACTGGAAAAGAATTATTGACACAATTTATTTTTGCATTATAAAATAAAAAATGGCACATGGAGATGGAAACTTAAAAGTCTGCAATAGCCTTCCCCAGATTTATTTATTTATTTATATCTCACCCATATTATTTTTACAAATAACCTAAGACATGAATATACCTAATGCTCCTTCTACCTCCTATTTTCTCTACAAAACCCAATGAGGCGAGTTGGGCTGAGAAAGAGAGGGACTGGCTCAAAGTCACCCAGATGGATTTCATGCCTATAGTGGGAATAAAAATCACAGTCTCTTGGTTTCTACCCTGGTGTCTTAATCACTAGACCAAACTGGCTCTAATTAGTGGTGGGTTTCACATTTTATTACCACCAGTTTTCTGCATGCACACACGCTTTGTGGGCACACGTGCCTCTTTGACACATGCACCCAGCCTTCCATGCATGCACCCAGCTCTCACATGAGCCTTCTGCGCATGCACCCAGCCTAAAAAATGTGCCTAAATAGGATGGAATATAGCCGGGGCAGGTGGACGGCCCACCTGCGATTTCCGCTATTGGTTCGGGCGAACCAGTCCAAACCAGCTGAATATCACCTCTGGATCTAATCCAGAAAAAAAAGACAGAACAAAATCTAGAAATCTCTGTCCTCTTGCGGCCTACTATGGGACGTCAGTTTTATGCTCATTATAGCTTTCAGCACAAAAAGGAAATGGTACCTACAACTATCCATAACTATCCATTTAAAAGCTTTATAGACCTCTGTTAGGTGATGTTCATGAGATAGAAATGCTGTGAATAATCTCAGGGTGCTGGGATTTCCTTTAGAATATAGTTTTGCTCTAGGTCAGATTCCTAAAGGGATGAGGAGGAAAATAAAGAATTCGGGATTCGGGACTGTCATTCTTAATTGCATGTAGCACCTCAAAATTCATGTGAATGGTCAATGAATTTCAGGTGACACGTTCTCTCACTTCCCTGTTGAAACTTCCCATTTCAGGATGCTTGGCCCAGTTGTCTTCGGAAGAAGGAGTCAGAATTTCTGACACTTGAAAAAGGCAAATGTTTAAATATAAGGCTGGACTCTGAGAAATGTTTGGGCATGGGTCAAAGATGCAGTCCCACAAACAGCACCAAATGCTTTTATTATTGTGTTTTATGGAGCCAATGATCCAGACTCATCTGCTCCAACATCTGGCTTGGTGCAAGAGGCCAGAGTTTAGTGCAGGATATGACTGCAGAGTTCCTGACAGATGATTGTTCATCCTCTCTATAAAATCTTTCCAAGGCAAAAGAGTTTAATAGTCTTTACAAATAGGAATTTTGTCCTCATAGTTTGATACATATTTTGCACTTTTTTTTTTGCTGTGTCCCTCTGAAGTAAGCAGTCACTTGTTCTGCATTGCAACTTATTAAGATCTTTGAAGGCTGCCTTATGCTTTTTTTTAGTTCACATTCTCCAGGCTAAATGTATCTCTTTTGGGTTGTTGGAAGAAATGTCCTTCCGGGTTCGGCTCCAAGTGGGGAAAAAGACACTGGAGAACATGAAGGCTGCTTGGAAAGATGTTTTTAACGGTGGACAGGCTTGAGCTCCTGAACAGAAAAGGGGGATCAGATGCTTCCAGATGTTGGTGGAGAAAAAGAGAAAGAAGGGCTGAGATGCTGAGTCACTGGTTTTATGCCCTCTCTGGCCTTTGATCTTGATCTTGTATTCTGATTGATTGTCAGACTCCCATGGGGCCATGCAGGGGCAACTCTCTAGACTGTGTTTTGAATCCAGGTTTGGTTGAGTTCTCAGATGCTATGTGGCGAGTTGGGTAAAAGGCCAATACTAGCATGCCTTGATTCCATCACCTGGAGCTGAAGTGGAGAACTCTTTATTATGTAAAGGAACTAGATCAGGCTTTAATGGCTCATGGACAAAGTGAGTGGGGGCAGGAAGCTGCAGGGAGAGTTACTTTGTCTTTTTGAAACATGTTTCTTCCTTTTCACATCCAGGGAAATGTAATATTCTGCCATTTCAATATTTCCTAGGATATTTCATTTTTCTGAGAGAGGGCTGGGTGATAACTTCCTACAAGGTGTTGCTGATAAGTCTTAATTTCCTGCTCCTTCTTAGTCTCTTTCCTTTTTTATTGCTTGCTGTTGAACAGTCAGATGAGTATCTATTCATTATCCCTTGAATAAGGATCTAATTGTCCCTTGTCTATTCTTGTTCTGCAAAAGGGCAGCCATATAATTTCTTTTTATGACGTTGCTTCACTTCGTTTTTATTTGGTAAGCAGTGGCCCTGTGGTTTCATTCAGGAGTATCAGAAGAACAAGCTTTTCAATAAAGAAGCCTTTTATCATGGCAAAGGTTAAGTTTAGGAAATTATAAAGTTTAATACAACTAATAGGAAAGCATCTGCTTGGTGGTAATTCTAGGATGAATTTAAATAATTGAAATGCGTCATTAGTCATGTTGGAAGAAATCTCCTTCTGGGTTCAGTTCCAAGTGGGAAAAAAGACACTGGAAACATGGAAGCTGCTTAGAAAGATGGTTTAATGGTGAACAGGACCACATGGCTTGACGTCCTGTGGAAAAAGGTGATCATATGCTTCCATGTGTTGGGTGAAGAAGAAGGGTCGAGGGAGGGGCTTGCAGGGCTTTTTATAATCTGTTCGGCCCCACCTATCTGCCTCCTGCTCCTGTGCAAGAAATGTATTCTGATTTGTTGTCAGACTCACATGGGGCCATACAGGGGCAACTCTCTAGGCTGAGTCCAGGTTTGGTTGAATTCTCAGATGCAATGTGGTCAGTTGGGTAAAGGGCTTATACTAGCATGCCTTGATTCCATCATCCTGCAGCTGAAGGGGAGAACCCTTTATTATGTAAAGGGACTGGCTTGGCCACCTTAATGGCCCCTTGACAAAAAGGGAGGAGGCAGGAAGCTGCAGGAAATTTCTCTTTAAAACGTTTCTCTTTTTTCACATCCAGGGAAACATAATATTCTGCCTTTTCAATATTTCCTAGGATATTTAATTTTTCTGGGAGAGGGCTGGGTGATAACTTCCTACAGTCACTTGTGACAAATGAACATATAGACATACATTTATAATATTTTAAGTTTTATTTTTCATATTTTGTATTTTATCTCTTATGTTTTTATCTAAATGTTATTAAAATGTACAATAAACAAAACAAAACAAACAAACAAAACCACTTGTTTCCTATCATTTTAGGGTCTCTCCAAAATAATGTGTGCATTTCCAGATTGGAGTCAGTTGAAGACTGCATTCATAAAGGGACTTACGAACATGGAAAAGTAGGAATGGGTTCCTATTTTTCTACTTTTTCTTTTTTATATATAATGCTTCAGTTCTGGTATGTTGTTGAATGTTGTGATACTACAATGCATTAAATAAGCATAAGCAGTCACCCAGCAGCAATTCTCAAAACAGTTAAGAATTACAGTACAGGTAGTCCTCGAGTTACAACCACAATTGAGGTCAAAAATTATGTTGCTAAGTGAAACATTTGTTAAGTGAATTTTGCCCCATTGTATGATCTTTCTTGCCATAGTTGTTACGTGAATCATTGCAGTTGTTTAAGTTAGCAACATGGCCTCATAAGGTCAAAAAAAATGATCACAAGATAATGCAACCAAATACGAACCAGTTGCCAAGCGTCTGAATTCTGATCATGTTATTTTTGAGATGCTACAACAATTGTAAGTGCGAAAAACGGTCATAAATCACTCTTTTCAATGCTGTTGTAACTTTGAATGGTCACTAAATGAACCGTTGTAACTTGAGGACTACCTGTAATAACAACAGTGAATTCTGATAGATCCTACTGAAGTGTGCAACACCAAGGGAATATTATTAATATTGTCCTGCATTGCCTTTTCTTTTTCATACATCAACCCTAATTAATTCTACAGGAGAAACTGGAAGAGAGCCTCAGATGAAGTTTTCACTGTGCGAGTATGAAAATATGGCAGGAGACACTATGACCAACTTGCCTCTAGCTATTTAGGGCTTTACATATGAATACCAGATTTGGGCCTAAAACATTCAGAAAGTCAATGGAGATGAGAAAACTCTGATATAATATAGTCACATTGATCAGATCTGCCTGTGTCTGTCTGTCTCCCATCTATTTGTTAAATTTATATGGCTGCCCATCTATCCAGTAAAACTCTGGGTGGCAGTAAGATTGCACCAAGGTGGTTTTGAACCAAATGAAGTTTCTAAGCTATTTTTACACTGCAGTAATGGAGCGGTTACTAATATATCTACAAAAGTTGCCCGGTGAGTCTATCCAAATAAGGGGTGAAGCTGGTATAGGATGAATCTGAGCAAATGTGGTGATAACATTTGGACAGAGCTAAATTAAATTCAGAATGCTAAAAACATTGACATTGCATAACAAGCACACTTTCAATAGTTTTACAAAATATGTAATAAAAATTAAATTAGATTAAGGATTAAGCTTAACTTGCTATTAATCATCCTGCACATTGTTTAGAACAAAGAGGTGAAAAATTTCATAATCCACTGTCCTCTAGAGGTGTTGAATTTTCTTGTACCATTGTCATCCAGTATAGTTTGGACACCTAGGTTGAGTAGTCCAATTTAAGTGACAGAATAAGCATCCCAATTAGAAAGGATTGTTTTTTTGAGAACATGCAACTGAAACCGACTTCAAGAGTTATTTAGTTAAAAACAGCATAGAAGCAAATAGTTTCAGAAGTAAATTCTTTTAGGAGCTCTGCTGTGTGAACTCATTATATAATTAGCATCCATAATGCTGGTATTTAGTTGCATAAGAAAGGTTACATTCTTAGTAAGTTGCTCTAGGCATCTAGAAACAAGACCTAATTAGTCAGGAATTATTTCTTTGTTGTATATAGGATGCAGTGTCCGATATTTGACAGTCTCTGAGTGAGTGGGAGTGATGGTACAACATTTTTCTTTGCTGTAGTTCAGATTCTTTAGAATAGAATAGAATAGAATAGAAAATAATAGAATAGAATAAAATAACAGTTGCAAGGGACCTTGGAGGTCTTCTAGTCCGACCCTCTGCTCAGGCAGGAAATCCTATATCATTTCAGTCAAATGGTTGTTCAATCTCTTTTTAAAAACTTTCAGTCCTGGAGCACCCACAATTTCCAGAGGCAAGCTGTTCCATTGATTAATTGTTCTGTCAGGAAATTTCTCCTCAGTTCTTAGTTGCTTCTCTCCTTGATTAGTTTCCATCGATTGCTTCTTGTCCTACCCTCAGGTGCTTTGGAGAACAGCTTGACTCCCTCTTCTTTGTGGCAGCTCCTGATATATTGGAACAGTACTATCATGTCACCCCTAGTTCTTCTTTTCATTAAACTAGACATACCCAATTCCAGCAACAGTTCTTTATATGTTTCCAGAATTCTAGAGAATCAGTAGCTACTTTACTTGAATTTGAACTCTAATGTCAATATCTTAATCTAATGGAATTAGTATTTCTTTAAATAAATGCCGGTATTTCTAAAATTCGCAAATGACTTTTTTCAAAAGTAAAATAAACTTCCATAACTGATATCATCTTCATTATCCTCATCCTGCACAGATAGTTTTGGTTTAAATAGGTGGCAGTGCAGCCTATCTGCCATCATAATAGAGAATTTATAGAATAAATCTTTGGGTGGATCTAGCATGTTGACATCATTAGCAAACTGCAAAGGTTTTAATTCTAGGTTACAAATCGCAATAAAATCATTTATTTTCTCACAACTATCAATCCCTCACTTGTAATGAATACACACACATACGCATATGTAATATATATGTGTGTGTATACACACATACCCATACACGCACAGAGAATTTTTTTTTTTTAGAAGAGTGACAGCACTGTTTAAGCTAAGGAGTTGTCTTCAAGCCAGATGTTTTTCATAGTTTGTTCTTGTTCTCTTTTACATTGAATAAACAATGGCAGCTTATTCTTTGACCTCTCTATTATAAACATCCTTGCTTGCCATGTACCGTGTACTGCACGTTTGCATTTATTAAGGTGAATCTGAGAGGAAGGGCCAGACTATTTTGGAACAACTAAACTATTTCATTTTTACTAATCAATCATCAACAACAATAAAAGAAATTTTGGGTGTTTCTGTCAAGCAATTCAATAAAGAGTGAGTCATGGTAATGGTCCTTGGTTTATACTGGTCCACAACTCAGAGAATAGAATTAGGGCATGTTTGTAAAATCTAGGTGGTATTTGTCTAAATAAATTAGATTTACAGTCTGGAGCATAAGCCAAAGATCCTTTTAATAAACCTACACAGATTTAAATTTTCATCCAGAATTGGCATTGTAAAACTATTAGAATTAGGAGAAAGAGACAATTGGTAACTCTTTGAATTTGGATCAATACCAAAGAGTAAAAGATGGTTTGATTAATACTGGAACCAATATGGACTTTAGCTTTGGGGCAATATAAAGTAAGATACCTTTATGTAATTAACTTCCTCTGAACAGTGATAGAGTTTATAATTCAAGGAGATATCACCAAGATGCTTAAACATATGTCCTCCCTATCCCCCTCTCCCTCCCTCCCTGCCTCCCTCTTCTCTCCCTCTTCTCTCTCTCTCTCTCTCTCTCTCTCTCTCTCTCTCTCTCTCTCTCTCTCTCTCTCTCTCTCTCCTTATGGATGAATTTTGCTGGGGAAATACAGACCATTTAACAATGTTTAAGGTAAAGGTTCCCCTTGCACATATGTGCTAGTCATTCCTGACTTTAGGGGGCAGTGCTCATTTCCCCTTCAAAGCCAAAGAGCCAGCATTGTCCGAAGATGTCTCTGTTGTCACGTGGCTGGCATGACTAAACACCGAAGGGACAAGGAACACTCACTGTTACATTCCCTCCAAGGCAGGGGTGGGTTCTAGATGGCGTTACTGCCGGTTCATTCACGTGCACGTGCTGGATGCATGCTGTGCGCACATGCACAATTCAATGGAAATGGTTTCGCGCATGCACAGAACTCCAAAAAAAGATGGCTATGGCAGCAACCCGGTAACTGGTTCTACGACATCCGAACTGGTAGGAACCCACCCTCTGCACCAAGGTGGTTCCTATTTTTCTACTTGCATTTTTACATGCTTTCGAATTGCTAGGTTGGCAAGAAGCTGCGACAAGTAATGGAAACTCACTCCATTACACGGCACTAGGGATTCGAACTGCCGAACTGCCAAGCTTTCTGATCGACAAGCTCAGCATCTTAGCCACTGAGCCACTGCGTTCCTCAATGTTTAAGGTAGGAGGGCAAAAATATTTGAAAATTAAGTCAGACTATCTTTATCCTTTTCTCTTTCTAAGATGACACCTACCAAGATTTTGTGAAGGACTCCCGTCCCTTCCTGTTGAAAGTCATTGTTTTTATTTATTTAACTTAGGATGCTTCCAAAATCAAGTGATTATATATTTTTAAGAATGCCATAAACTAGGTTCACTTGGTACTGCCCTGATCACTTTGGCAGAAGCCCAAAGAGTCTTCTTACACCAAATCAAGGGCTCTTTGTCTGCAGTCCTTTCCCTTGCTTTCTCTCCCTTTCCTGAAAGATAAGTTCCCATGGGTTCAAATCAGATTAATTCTCAGAAAATCTCTGGCAAACCAAAATTAATTATTCAGGTAGAAGAATGAATGAAACAATGCAGTTTCTTGCTGTGGCCTCTGATTTCTATCATGTTCAGTTCTCACAGTACTGTACTTTCTGAATAGAACCCACTTATGTAACATATCCCACATTTCACATGGAGAGATTTACAACTAACTGTGTATCCTATGCAAGTTTTCCATATTTACTAGGATTATACTTAAAAATATAGTACGAATATCATTGCATTTGCTAATATCTAAAGTGTAATATGTAATCTCTCCCTGCTTAGCTATGCAGGCATTTTCTTCACTGTTTCTAGAGTTATTAAAGGCATTCCAAGATTATATTGAAATATTTATGTGTTTATATTATCCACAGTGCAAAACCCGTCATAGACTTTTCTGTTTCCCACTTCATATGTTATTACATATAATATACTGTAGAACTGGGTCAGTTTGAGGGTCAGTTCTTTTTCAGAAAAAGTCTGAATGCCTTAGACAGAATGTTCCCTGCACCAGACTTGCACAAGATTTTCTCAAACAGACTTATGACATTCATTTTGTTTTAAATCCCTCTACAGTGAAGAAAAATAATCCTGAGGCACTTATTCACAAAGCAACCTCCAAATATGAGCCAAAGCTATTGGATCCACGTCTTAATGCTTAATCACTTCTATGTGAGTAAAGGCAGATTTTCAAGGACACATCGTACCTACAGATGCTATTTGAGACTAAAACTTCAGATTGGAGCAACAGAGGAAGTTTGGATCTAAATTCCACTTATTTTATATTATATTTTAAGCCAATGAATTTATTCTGATAATTTGCTTTGCTGGTCTGTGACCGTTATATTGATGATATTCTGACAATATATTTTCATACACCCTCTTTATATGCTCAGGCTGTCTCAGAAGAGTAATCTGAATTTAAGCACAAACACATGTACTCAAATTATGACCACAACTGAGGCCAAAATTTATGTTGCTAAGCAAGGCAATTAAGTGAATTTCCCCCCATTTTATGACCTTTTGGAACAGTTGTTAAGTGAATCACTGCAGTTTTAAGTTAGTTAATATGATTGTTAAGTGAATCTAGCTTCCCCATTGACTTTGATGTTGGAAGGTTGCAAAAACTGACCTTGGGACACTGCAGCCGTGATAAATATGGGTCGGTTGCCAAGCATCTGAATTTTGATCATGTGACCATGGGGATGATGCAACAGTCATAAGTGTGAAGAATGGTCATACCATATTTTTTGGAGTATAAGACGCACCTTTTTCCCTCAAAAAAGCGGGTGAAAATCTGGGTGTGTCTTATACACTGAATACAGAATTTTTTGCCTCCTGAAACCCCACCCCTTTTGCAAAAATGGCTGTGCATAGCCTTTAGGAAGCTTCCAGAGTGCTCCTAGGGGCTGGGGACGGCAAAAATGAGCAAAAAATTGGCCGTTTTTGGCTCATTTTTGCCCCCTCCAGCTCCCAGAAGCACTCTATAAGTCTCCTAAAAGCTATGTATGCCCTTTTTTTTTTTGACAAAAATGGGCCCATTTTTGTGAAAAATGGGCCATTTTTGGGAGGTCTGCAGAGTGCAATTTTTTTTAAAAAAAATGCCTCTTCAAAATCTTGGTGCATATTACACTCTGAAAAATACGGTAAGTCACTTTCTAAAGTGCCATTGTAGCATTGAACAGTCACTAAATGAACTGTTGTAAGTCAAAGACTACCTATAGCTATAGTTCACTGAGAAAATGCTTGCATGAACAGGAAAGTATTTAGGTTTCTCAAAAAGTCAGGATGTTTTAATTGTATAATTAAGCATTATCCCTCTATTTTCTTTAATGTCTTATTATTTTTGTGTTGCCAGCAATGACACATTTATTTTACTCTGATGCCTCAGATGACAAGGTGTCAAGAAACAATCAGCTAGACTTTAAAAGTCCTGCTCATTTATTGGTTAATTTCCATGGTGCTCAGCTGTTCTTAATTTGTTCCCAGACTATTCCACAAACCAATCAAAATGATCAATCTATTTTTCTTGCAGAAAGAATTCATAAGCTCTGAGCAGCTTAAAAATCAGTGCAGAAGTCTCACAAATGTGTATTTTTCCCCAGAGTCCTGCCTCCAATGGTTAAGTATTATCAAATATAGGTCATGTTAATGAAGTAGTCTGCAAGGTTACTATGGAAACTCATATGGAATTCAGCTGTTGAATACTGATTAAGAAATGTTGCAAATAGTTAAACTTGCAGTGGCTGTTTACCATTGTCTGTTAGATGAGTTTCCAAGTCCCCTGATGCACTTCGTAAAAGTGTAAAATATGAAGACATAGGAGAAAGTGTTGAGGAGCAAGTCAATGCCGTTGATAGCTTATAGGCACTGAACAACTCATTCTTCATCCATTAAAACGATTCTTTAGGAAGGCACCAGATTAGAAATTGGGAGACCAAAAGGCCAGTCATTTCCTTTCAGCCCTAGAAAAGAGGCAATGGCAAACTACTTCTGAAACTGACCTACAACCAGCCTATAAACCAGGGTGAAATCAACTTACCTTTGCTACCAGTTCGCAAATGTGAGTGTGCGCACCTCCTCCACCCATACATGGGACCTTCCACATATGCGCAGAGCTTCAAAAATGAGAGGGGATGATATCCAAGCGGAGCCTCCCATTGCCGGCGCTACCGGTTCACATGAACTGGA
Source organism: Thamnophis elegans (assembly GCF_009769535.1). Lineage (NCBI taxonomy): Eukaryota > Metazoa > Chordata > Lepidosauria > Squamata > Natricidae > Thamnophis > Thamnophis elegans. Next base: position 44,505,654 of record NC_045544.1, on the reverse strand, counting down.
TAGAACCGGTCGAATTTCACCCCTGCTACAAACCCCTCAGAATCCAAATCAACCTCACAGCTAACCAGAAACCCTCAACCAACCCATGCAATCCCCACTCCAGCACTTCACCTCCTAATGACCCTTACCTACTGTAATTTCCCCATTACAAGACTCCCACTGATGACTCACGTCTGACCCATCACAAGACCCATTACAAGATCCTCACTTGATACACCCACACCCGAAGCCCTTATAAATAGAAGAACACTGACATCCCCTAAACTCCACTGAAGATATTACCTATCCTGGTAATGAAATGTTCAGAAACCAACCCACAAGCTCGGAGAATAAACCTTCACCCTCACTTCTGAAATATTACCAAGGAAATGGCAGAGATTTGTCCAGGCAGCCACCAGGAGTTAATATTGACTTCAAGAGGCACAAAAACAAAGCAAAGCAAAACAAAACTGAAACACGTTTTGTTAACATATGTTAGCATTGTATAGATTACATCCATACATATCATTACTTCATTATGGCTTTGACTACCTGGGAGTTTTCTGAAAACCTTTCAAAATCTAGTACACAGTTAATGATGCATCATCACTATTGCATTGTTTGTGAGTACACATATTTTTCATCTGTTGGGCTGTTTTACAACCCTGTGTCTTCATATATGTTCCTATTAATATAGGTAATATAAGCTTTTTAGATGCAACCTATATCAGGAAATGGAAAAAAGATATGTTTGCTGAAACTTAATCGACCCCTTAGAAACACAACTCAACTTTAAAAAATTTTCAAGGTCTGATTAGTACTAAAACACATTTTTCGTCTCTATTTAATATTATTTCAAAGAAAAACATACCTGTGGTCCACCTTCAAAAAGTACTTTCTCATCTCAGTTTTTCATTAAAACTGAGATGAGAAAGTATGGTACTTTTGAAGGTGGATATATTTGTAAATTTTAAAGGTTTAGGTTTAGGTTTCGTTTTATTTATATGCCGCCCTATTCCCAGCAGGACTCAGGGTGGCTCACAAACCCAAGAGGGGAAGGGAAACACAAGAACTACAAATACAAGCATTTAAAATAACCAACAGACACACAATCGAGAGGGGAAGGGAACTCATCAACCCCAGGCCTGCTGACACAGCCAGGTTTTAACGGCTTTTCGGAAGGCCTGGAGATAGGTGAGGGTCCGAATCTCTGCGGGGGGTTCGTTCCAAAGGGCCGGTGCTGCCACAGAGAAGGCCCTCCCCCGGGTAGTAGCCAGATGGCATTGGCTGGTAGACAGAACCCGGAGGAGGCCAACCCTGTGTGATCTAATGATCTAATACTCATTCTGAAGAAAAAAATACTGATCTACAAGGAGTCTTTGATCTAGACTCCAAAATTATGATCTGGGAGAGAGCTTGGGAGGTGAAATCAATAGCACGCTTTTAACCATGAGTAATTGAAAACTGGGTATACACTTAACCCTAAACAATAGACCTCACTTTCAAAAAGACCTGAAAAACCTACAATCTTGGGTTTACCTATTGTGCTAACTTATCAAACAAAGTAATGTTGGAACCCATCAGTACTACAAGAAGATTTGATTCCGAGCTTGCTTCTTGTACATTTGGTATTCTATTAAAACACTAAATTGTAAGTCTGGAAACTACCATATCAGACCTGAGCTAAGTGACTACATATGGTTACAGGAAGTGGTGCTGAATGATGCTTGGCATATTACAGAAAAAAATGTATAATCAAAAAGAAAGGAAGAAACCTTTTCCAAGTCAAACTATTGTGTCCGTTTGCTCCAAAGAGTTTCTGGTAGGATTCTTTTCCAATTCTCCTTTGAGATGCCAAGAATCTAGAATCTTCCATGTTGACATTCTGTCAGTGTCAGCACTCCTTCATTGAGTAATTAGGAAAGAAAACCACAAGACTCCATGGATAGAAATCAAGTGTACTTTTACTAATTATAAATGATCAGAAGTGTAGCAAAGCGAAGACTGATTATTTAGGCGCGAAAGCGAGTGATATATAAAATAACCCCTTCCCTACCCCTTGGCATCCCAGTTGCAGTCCAATCATAATTCTCCCAAGTGTCAGGTGTGAGATAACTTCGAAAGGCATCACCAAGATGGAATGTCGGTGCTGTTGGCCTTGGCGGGAACCTCCTCCGCATGCGAAGTCTGACAGGCAGCAGAATCTTCCTCCAGCACAATTAGTAAACCCCTCCCAAATACCATGCCCCTCCTCCCCATTTCAATGGCAGCCGAAGCAGCAGCAAAGCAGAGGCTGACATCTGGCCGTCCTCCGGAAAAAGGTGGTCAGGCCTGGAAAACGACAAAACACAAACAAACAGACGAACAACAAAAAACAGAAAAAGAAAAGGGGGGGGGAGAGAAAGTCAGGAAGGAGAGTCAATCAGGGTTTGTCAGGATAAGTAGAATAAAACTGGCAGAGCAGCTGGGGAGCACGGAGGTGGGACTTGTCCACCCACTCGGCATGAGATGGAGGAAAATGCTTCCAAGCCACTAGGCACTGAATCCGATTCCGCCTCCGCCGAGAGTCCAATATTTCCCGGACCTCAAAATGCTGTTCACCATCAATCAATAGGGGGGCAGGTGGTGGGTCCACTGGTGGACGTAAAGACGAGAAACGAACAGGTTTAATGAGATTAATGTGGAAAACCGGATAAACACGGCTGAGGTGCTTGGGTAACTGCAAGCGAACCGAAACAGGATTGATGACCTTGATTATGGGAAATGGGCCCACGTACTTAGGCCCCAACTTCTTGGACTTTTGCGTAGTCTGAAGCAACTTCATGGATAAATAAACTTGGTCACCCACCTTGTACTTATAAGGTTGCGCACGTTTCTTATCAGCCTGTTTCTTATGCGCGCGATGCGCAGCATCCAAAGTACTAAGCGCCAAAGGCCAAATATGCCTCAACCGCTCACTCTATTCGGAGATGGACGAAATCTGTGGCTGCTCAAGAGGAACCTCGGGAATAGGAACAAAGTCCTGGCCAAATACAACATGAAAAGGAGTGAATCCAGTGCTGCTATGTATGGAATTATTATAAGCCACTTCTGCGTGCGGCAACAAGTCCACCCAATCATCTTGCTGGTAATTGATGAAACAACGTAAATATTGTTCTAGAACAGAATTAGTCCTCTCGCAAGCCCCATTAGTCTGAGGGTGGTGGGCGGAGCTTAGACCCTGGGCAGAGCCAATGCGCTTAAGAAATTCCTTCCAAAAACCAGAAGTGAATTGTACACCTCTATCAGAAATGATGCGATCAGGCACGCCATGCAACCGATAAATGTGAGAAATGAAGAGTTTAGCAAATGCCTTTGCAGAAGGAATCTTATGGCATGGTATAAAATGAACTTCCTTGGAAAATAAGTCAGTAACCACCCATATGACAGTGTGCCCCTGGCTCTCAGGAAGTTCGACAATAAAGTCCATAGAAATCTCCTTCCAGGGGGCGACAGGGCGGGCTACAGTCTGGAGTAAACCCTGCAGTTTCCCTGGCGGGCGTTTAGCAGCTGCACAGACTGGACAGCTGGCAACATAAAGTTCAATGTCCTTCTTCAAAGATGGCCACCAAAACTGCCATTTCACCAGATGCAGCGTCTTCACAAATCCAAAATGCCCCGCAAACTTGGAATCATGAGCCCGTTGGAGGACAACAAGACGAAGAGAGGCAGGGACGTAAAGTTTCGCTCCAATCCATGGCAAATCGTCTCTCATTGTGCATTCACCTTGATGCTGCTGGAACCGGTCATCCTGGGGAAGGGCCTTTTTGAGATCGGAGAGAAAATCTTGAGACACTTCCACCTTTGAGTGTGTCTGCTGCCTAGTAACAACAGGAGCAGCGAGGCTGGACATGGGAACCACAGGCTGGATAACGCTGAGCTTAGAGCAGTTGTATTGAGGAAGTCTGGACAAAGCATCAGCCATAAAAATTTTCCCTCCTGGGATGTACTTAAGTGTGAAATTGAACCGATTGAAATGCTGAGCCCAGCGCATTTGCTTAGGGGAGAGGCACCTGGGAGTTCTCAAAGCTTCCAAGTTCTTATGGTCAATCCACACCTCAAACGGGTGCTTAGCGCCCTCCAGAAAGTGGCACCACGTGTCCAAAGCCCAATGTACAGCAAATGCTTCCTTCTCCCAGATTGCCCAATGTCTTTCCGTGTCCGTGAGTTTACAGGAGGTGTATGCACATGGTTGTAAATTACCCTGTTTGTTAGTCTGAAGTAAGACGGCCCCTACTGCCACGTCGCTGGCATCAGCTTGAACGACAAAAGGTTTGTCCATCTCCGGATGCTTCAGAACCGGTTCCGCGGCAAAGAGTCGTTTCAATTTCTCAAAAGCAGCTTGACACTCCATGGTCCAATTCAATGGCTTGCTTGGCTTAGGTTTAGGCCCACCTTTGGACTTCAACAAATTAGTGATGGGAAGTGCAATTTTGGCAAAAGAAGGGACGAACTGACGATAGAAATTGGCAAACCCCAAAAATTTCTGTAATTGTCTACGTGTACGAGGCGCCTCCCACTCAGTGACCGCCTTGACCTTAGCGGGGTCCATCTCAATACCAGCGGGGGAGATACGATACCCAAGGTAGTCAATTTTCTCCTGGTGAAATTCACATTTGGATAACTTGGCATAAAGTTCAGCGGCTCGGAGCTTCTTCAGGACAGTGCAGACCAACTTGACGTGTTCGTCATATGTTTGAGTGTAAATAAGGATATCATCTAAATATACGATAACGCCCTTGTAAAGGTGGTCATGCAAAATTTCATTAATTAATTGCATGAAAACTGCAGGCACCCCCTGCAGGCCAAAGGGCATCACCCGGAACTGGAAACAACCCAGGGGGCAGTTGAAAGCCGTCTTCCATTCATCCCCCTCCTTTATGCGGACCCTATAGTATGCTTCTCTTAGGTCCAATTTAGTGAAAATATGGCCCTTTCCCAGTTGGGCCAGCATGTCCTTCATCAGTGGTAATGGGTATAGGTTCTGAGCTGAGATGCAGTTCAAGTTTTTGAAATTAACACATAATCTGAGGGAGCCATCTTTCTTTTCTCTGAACAACACTGGCGCTGCTACCTTGGGCCGTGCTGGCTCAATGAAACCCCTTTTCAAGTTTTTATCAATGAATTTCCTCATTTCCTCCATTTCCCTAGGGGACATTGAATATATTTGGGGCTTCGGAAGCTTTACTCTAGGTGGGGTGGTTGCAGAAAGTTTAACGCGGCAATCCATGGCGCGATGGCCCCCTTTTCCACAACGGAAGCACATGAAGGGCTTGGCCTTGCCAGCGGAGCTTCCCTTCCCTTCACCCCTGATGTGGAATGGGGCCCTTTGAGCTGGGGGGGGGGTGATCTCTCTGCTTTCTCCTCTTTCACATGTTGAAGTCTAATCAAGTCAAGTTCAACGTCTGCTGCATTTTCATACCAAGCTGTAACTCGCTTGGGAAGGTGTCTGTTAACGCATTGTTGGTAAATGTCCTCATTTAATCCCAATGCAAACTGATCGAGGAGCGCCTCTTCAAACCAACCTCTCATATATGAAGAAAGCTGTTGAAACTCCTGAATATATTCAGCCACCGGTCTATCTCCCTGTTTGAGGGCCATAAATTTCACCTTTCCTCGTTTCTCAATCAGCGGATCATCAAATCTCCTCTTTAGTGCAGTCATAAAGACATCAAAATTCCTCAGGAGGGGGGAGTTACATTGGTGTAAGCTGATCATCCAATCGGCCGCTTTTTCTTCCAAAGAAAGTAAAACCATTCGCACCTTCATCTCATCTGTTTCTAAATCGGGCCCATAAATTTCCATATAATTCCAAATTTGTATAACAAAGAGACCCAGGTCCCTGGGATTTCTGTTATATTTTACTGGCAAGGGAGGGACTTTTGCCATTCTGCGTCTTCTGGGGGGCCCCCTACTCTGGCAGCAGCTCTGGCTGGGGTGGGGGAAGCTGTTTCTGGGTTTGTTTGCTCCCATCCCCCCTCGGCCTCTTCACCCTCCCTAAATTTATGCATAGAGTACCTTTGTTCAAATTCTTCCGTTTGCTCTCTTTCTCGGGACCTCCACTCGTTCATGGCTTCTTCCCAGTCGGCTGGTTTTTTCTTTTGTTTTCTTCTGGTAACTCCAGCATCCAAATTCTCACAATCCTCCTTTTGCTCCACTCCCAAAGTCCATCGGGGCCGAACTGCAGGCTCTTCTACCCTTAGCCCAGCTAGCCTTTCAGGTAAAGATGGTTCTGCAGTTTCTCTTCCAGTCTCCTCATCATCGCTCGCTTGCAATGACATTTTTTCTCCGTTCCTTCTTTTGAGTACACCCCCCACGGTAGGTTGAAACCTCCTGGTGGGGTGTGAGTGAGTCTTCGCTTACTGTCAGCACTCCTTCATTGAGTAATTAGGAAAGAAAACACAAGACTCCATGGATAGAAATCAAGTGTACTTTTACTAATTATAAATGATTAGAAGCGTAGCAAAGCGAAGACTGATTATTTAGGCGCGAAAGTGAATGATATATAAAATAACCCCTTCCCCACCCCTTGGCATCCCAGTTGCAGTCCAATCATAATTCTCCCAAGTGTCAGGTGTGAGATAACTTCGAAAGGCATCACCAAGATGGAATGTCGGTGCCGTTGGCCTTGGCGGGAACCTCCTCCGCATGCGCAGTCCAACAGGCAGCAGAACTCCAGAATCTTCCTCCAGCACAATTAGTAAACCCCTCCCAAATACCATGCCCTCCCTCCCCATTTCAATGGCAGCCAAAGCAGCAGAAAAGCAGAGGCTGACAGTCAATGAGTTATGGCCTTTTCTCATGTTTAACATTTTATTAAGTTTAGTTTGGCTTATACTGACATAGCATTTAACCACTGGATGTAATCCACAAGTTACTAGAGTGAATGCCTACTGGCTTGTTATTTATAATTAACAATTAATTAATTGAATTAATTGAACACTCCATAGATATTTTCCTATGTTCTCTGTAAACTCCAGATAGCCATCCAAAATCTGCTCTCAAAGCTCAGCTCCAAATGTATCCTTTGGCTGTCAGATTGAAAAATCCTGTTCTATCCTTTATAAATAGCCATACAAACCTACCCAGGAATCTTCTTTTGTTTTTCATGTTAGTTAAACATATTTGACTGCAACAGGTGGTGCCATTCGAATTACTAATTAAGTTTACATTTTTTTTCTTTTGCTTAAAGAAACAAGAGGCAAAATCCTTTAATACTTATTTTCAGGGGACCTTAATATTTAGTCTTAAAAGAAGAAAGCCCAATGAATTCTTTATATTAGTGATCACACCAAGAACTCTGGAAAATACATTTGTCTTGCAAAGTTTGATACAAAGCTGCCTTTTAAAGCTGTGGTTATTTCCAATTACTAAAACAGTGATGGCTAACCTTTTTGTCGTCACATGCTGAAAGGGCGTGTGTGCCCACACTCATAATTCAATGTGCATGCGACACCGCCTGCATGCCTCACCCCCATGTGCATGTGCGTGTGACTTCCTCACGCTCCCCTGCACATGTGTGTGTGACCCCCTATGCCCCATTTTAGGCCTAGCAGGCTTCCTGGAGTCTCCTGGGACCAAAAACAGGGTGCAGGGGTTCCCCGCTCCCTGCCACAGCCCGTTTGGGGCCTAGCAAGCCTCCCTGAAGCCTCCTGGAACAAAAAATTGGGGTGGGGATGTCCCTGCCCATCGTACATGCACTTTTGCGGTAGAGCTGAGCTGGGAAGATGGCTCATGTGCCCACAGAGAGGAATCCGCGTGCCACCTGTGACACCCATGCCATAGGCTCACAATCACAGTACTAAGATGATGACTGCCCTTCTGTTATTGATTGTTCTTGTATGCCTCAGTTGCTGATAAGAAAAAAGAGACTTTCTTTGTTCTCTGACACAAGTATTTTGAAGTGGGAAATCAAATAGCAGACTAACTTTTGAAGTTAGTAACAGTCAATCATTTATGTCTTTAATATTGTTACTACTGGAAGAATAAAGGGCTAGAAACCAGAGTGGAGGGAAAAACAACCCTTAGTAGTTGGCAAGCTGGTCACAAACACCTATTGTCATGCAAAGAAATAAGATCAGCTATATTGGATTAAGATACAGTAGGAAAACTGGAAATAAAACTTTTTTTAAAAAAATGTAGTTTTTATTTTATCCTTAGCAACCCAAGTACATATCTCTTTTATTACAAATGTATAGATAAATAGAAACATTTTTTTTCCAGATAATATCTTCAAGGCGATTTTGACAGTTTGTGTTGACTTAGTAAGAAACTATAATCCTTTTTTCTATTTCAGTTCACACACACACACACACACACACACACACACACACACACTTTTTCACTTGGGGAAGTGCAACTCTGAAATGGTGAAAATCAGTTAATACTGATCTTGTTCAAGAACTCCTCCTGATCTTAAGTTCTCTAAGGTAACACCAAGCAAACTTCCTTAATTTTTAACACTTGATGATTAAAGAATCATCAGCTATAAGCTTTAATAACATATTCCAGTAAATGTAGGAGTTGTACCCTAATTATTCATGGACAAAAAAAGTGTCTTAATTCTCTCTTTCATCTTTTTGGTTTTCACTTGCTTCAGAGGAAGTGAATGTACAGAACAGGAATCATCTTCCTGTGATTCATTGCTGACTCCTGGTAGTTTAAAGTAGATCTAGATAGAGTCTTTATCTCTTTCTTTGAAATGTATTGTTACATTCTGGTCACTGGTATATATGCAATTTTCAGCATTTCTGGGAACCCCGTTTTAGAGCTCTTGTGACCTTAGAACAGAATTTATCTCAGTTACATATTTATTTTGCGTTGCCGGTTGTGTTGCTTAGCTACCCATAGTCACTTTAGTGAGACAGGTGGCCATATAAACTGAAGAAAATAAATCACCAAACAAATATATATTTATATTCTCTTTGAAGTATATTGAATATTTTACAGTAGTCATGAGAACCAGTTTGGTACACTAATTAATGCATCAGGCTATAAACTGAGAGATTGTGAGTTCAAGTCCTGTTTGGGGCACAAAGTCTGCCCTTGAGCCAGTCTTTGTCTCTCAGCTCTAGGAAAGAGGCAATGGCAAACCATTTTTGAAAAACCTTGCCAAGAAAACCTCAGGGACAACACAAAAGCCAACCCTGTAGTTATGTCTTCAGAAGATAACACCCCTTGGATATTTTTGATGATGTCCTTGCCCAGAGTTGCCTCCTTCAGCTGAATTTGACTTTGACTTCTAGAACCATCCACTATAGCCATTAGCTGTTGACTGAGGGATTTGACAGGTTGGAAAAACACATTTGACAGGCATCTGTGAGGGGCGGGGGAGAGATTCTTAGATAATGAAAGATTGGCATTCTCTCTTCCTTAAAAAGAGGTTTAGATGATGCAGTGCCCAAAAGGATGGGGGCCACTGACATATGGCATTAATCTCTTTTTCAAACTGATAACTTAATCAGGAAGAAATAAAATAAGCACATTAACACTGAAATTTCACAGAACTCTTCCACATTGTTTATGCAAGATGAATAAACAAAACATACTTAGATAGCAAAGAACATTTCATGGGGATCATAAACTGGTGATTATCTATAATTTGACACAATTTTAAGATGTTGGTTCAGAATGTTCTTTGCATGAAAAGCCATAGAACATGAATGCATTTTCATGGGTACAGATATAGAGAATTCAGTGGGACATTGTGTTTTCCCTAGTGAACACTTAGAAGTATTCCCACAGTACAACTGGCACTGCAGTTTTCTCTTATGCTTTCTGGGAGCTGAACATTCATGGGCTCAGCTGCAAAAACCCAACAATTAGTAGTAATCCTGGATCACTTCAAATGCCCCATTGTTCAAGCACTAGCTAGAACGCATTGATTTACTGTAAGAGTGAGACCGGAAGTAAAATAAAAACAGATACAGTGCTTGTTAAGACTGTGCATGGTTCCCAAATGGTTTGGAAGAATTGGTTTGGACTTGTATGAACATGCATCGCTCTGCGAGTTATTAAATTGGACTGGCATTTTTTAAACTTTTGAATGAATCTGGGGTGCATGGGGGAACTGCCAAGGAATCAACTTGTTAACATGATTTTTAAAGCAGTTATAACTTCTTTCGGGCTTAAGTCTGAAAATGGAAGAGCTGTTCTAATGAACAGCAGAGAGATGCTGTGTGTGGCCAAGGTCAAAAGCATTTCTGAATCGTTTTCAAAGCTTGGACAGCCTTAGTCCATACTGTATATAAGTAAATTGGATAACTGCATGAAGGAAAGTATCAATAGAAGGCCTGCTAATTGTTACCTAATGATTGCATGGCACATTCATTGGAGAAGATTATTCTATGGGAGGATAAAAGGAATATATCAGCTCTAGAGTTGTTCTTTTCCCTCATAGAAAGCCATATTCAATGTACTGCAACGAGAATATAAAATATATATGTTTGATGATTTATTTTCTTCAGTTTTTATGGCCACCTATCTTACTAAAGTACCCTGGGTAGCTAGCAACACCAATAGAAATAGAATAATAGAGTTGGAAGGGACCTTTGAGGTCTTCTAGTCCAACCCCCTGCCTAGGCAGGAAACCCTATACCATTTCAGACAAATGGCTATCCAACATCTTCTTAAAGACTTTCAGTGTTGGGGCATTCACAACTTCTGAAGGCAAGCTGTTCCACTGATTAGTTGTTCTAACTGTCAGGAAATTTCTCCTCGGTTCTAAGTTGCTTCTCTCCTTGATTAGTTTCCACCCATTGCTTCTTGTTCTACCCTCAAGTGCCTTGGAGAATAGCTTGACTCCCTTTTCTTTGTGGCAGCCACTGAGATATTGGAACACTGCTAGCAACACTAGCAAGACAAAATAAATATGTAACTAGAAGCTGAGGTAAAATAACAAACAAACACCACACAACTGGCAATCAGAGCCCATGACAGGAAACAAAGGCCAACAGGATCAATCTCAAGGTAGTGTTTGGGGGCTGATGTTCCACAGGGCATGTGTAACACAGAAGAGGCTCTTCTTGGGGCCTGCCAAGATGGCACTCTTTAATAACTGCATCCATAAGCTGCCCCACAAAATAGCATGGCCCTTTACCACGAAAGACATTATGTGTGGGGTTGGCCTTAAGACAATGTTTAACCTTCATATAAATTTTAATTCCAAGGAAAAGGAAGGGGATATAAGAAAAAGAGTTGAGAAAAAGGGGTGAAGGAAGTTTGTTGCACCCTGTGTGACCCAGGCTGAGGGTGGAAATTCAGGAGGTCCTTTTGCAGACTAATTCTTATGTCACAGCCAGGACAACTGTGAAAGCTTCATCAGCAGTAAAGAAACCTTCACATTGAAATATAATTCAGACTAATTTTGTTTCTGTTCCATGTTGATTTGCTCTGAAAACTAAACTGGATTAAATTATTAAAAGCTATTTGCATTTCTTTTAGTATTTTCTGGAAGAAGAAAAAAAACCCCTGTACTTCATGGGCTCAAAGTGCTCAAAGCATCTACGTATTGCAAGATCGCACTCACCCAGCTGATCACATCTCTGGGGTATTACTGAACTAGCCAATCAACCACTCAAATTTACAGAATTTCTGAAAAGCTAGCAAGGACGAACTATCATAATTAACGAGCCAATTTTTCTTAATATGAATGAAGATAAATATCGAGCCACAGAAATATGTTCTGATCAAAAGCCAAATCACTTGTCATTCTTGGTTAATACATTAAAAGCACTTAGTACAGCTATTTATGTTGTACTCAATGACTATTAGAGAGGTGATGAATCTTCAGGGATATGCGACTACGCAGTTCAGAGAGAAGACACTACAAAGGTGGGTGGGGCATGAAATTGAATAACGAGGATATCATCATATTTATCTGAAGCTCTGACAGCCTTTCCTTGCCTCTCATGTGCCTTTTAGTTAGATGAATGTACTTAATGATACTGTAAGCCAAAACATTGACAGTACAGATAGTCCTTGATTTACAACAGTTCATTTAGTGAACATTGAAAGTTACAACGGGATTAAAAAAATTGATTTATGATAGTTTTTCCCACTTATAACTGTTGCAGCATCCCAGTGGTCATGTGATCAAATTTCAGATGCTTGGAAACTGGTTCATATTTATGACGGTCGCAGTATTCTGGGGTCGCGTGATCACCTTCTATGACCTCCTGACAAGTCAATGGGGAAGCCAGATTCATTTAACTTAACAATTACTAACTTAACAATTTCAGGGATTCACTTAACAATTGTGGCAAGAAACATCATAAAATGGGGCAAAACTCATTTAACAAATGTTTCACTTAATAATAGAAATGTTGGGTTCAATTATGATAATAAGTCGAGGACTATCAGTACATTCAAGCTTCTAGTAATCTAGAGAATAACACCTATCTTTTTCTTTCTTTTGTGATCTGGGAATTTTCCATCTGTGTATGAAATCTGGGTCATGGCATAAATCTTTCCTTTTCTTTAATTGTATCTTGGCTATGTGCTGCTTTTGAGTTTCACCTTCAGTAACCCCAATTAGAAGTGGGAATTAAGGTTTTGTTTTTGTTTTTTAATTCATGGAGGAAGATCTAGAGTTCAGATTTTCTGCCTGGTCAGGAAAAACACTGCTGCCATGAGACCATGCAAAAATCCCATCGTTTCCCACAGAGCAAAGAGAAGAGAAAATGTTGGCTCAGACAAGTAATTTCATACAGCAGATGAGTCACGCCACTGAGGTTTGTTTGTTTTTTTTCATTTCAGCATGATCTCAGCAGCAATCTAATGAAATGCTTTGAAAAAATAAAGGCTAACTTCTTTTTCTAATTATCTTTAAATAGTCTCTAAGTCTCATCTCCCTGCCTGCTATTGATTAAAAACAGCCTTATCCAAAGAGGAATGGAGAATTAGAAAGGATAACATTCTGCATTCAGTATACTTGAATGGGTCTCTCTCTCTCTCTTCCCCTCCCCCCTCTCTCTCACACACACATCTGTACTTGTAGCCATACAAACAATTCAAGATGTGTCCAACTTTGAAGAGCATTTGAAAACTGTTTGGTTTATTGTACAGTGTCCTGATTACTCTGGAGCTTCCATAATAGATTCACCAGCCTGGGAACTACAGTACTGCCAGTTTCAGCATCTTGTGTTCACATCTTGTATTCATAAGACCAGATGGAAACTGGCAATCCTATTCATTTTCCATGGAAGCCAAAATATTATTTAAATAACATATTTTAACCAACTTGGAATGAAACCTGCCTACCTGTCCATTCGCAGCTCTTCAGCATTTTTGAGCAATCCTCCAGAGACCATGGGTGATTGATAGACTGGCTGAGTTGAATCATAGACTCATTGCATTGAACCCTTGCTTTTTCTTCTGCAGTTAGTCTGTGTAACAATGTGGCTGCCCAATGAAAGAATGTATGGAGGCTTATAGAAAGTTTGCAAGTTCTAGATTCCACCAGGAAATGTCACGTGTAGAGGGACAGGAATCATGCTAACAACACATTCTTTCTAAGGAACAGAACATCAAAGGTGTTTTACCATGACTTGGAGCTGATCCCTAATGTCCAACTATTTCTCTTTCTCCCATATTAAGCAGAAGGTAGGCGGTGATTTGTAGTTGTACTAAATAGGACCATGCATAGTCTGTACCAGACAACTGCTGATATAGAAAAGCTTAACACAGCCCAAGAAGCTGTTTTAACCTTTACATGCACTGTTTTGCTCAAGTTGGCAGCTCCCTATCAACACAAATAGCAATATGATTCCAGTTGCTACATTCCAACATGTAATCCCAATCACATTCAAAGACATTTGAATGTTAGAAATGTGCTGAGTTCTGGGAGTTTTCCAGAACTACAGTATGTCAGGTTCATAGTCTAGCTATGTTTCTTGAACTCAGAAAACCTATAGTATAATTATGATTTCTGAATCATAATCATAATTAGGAAACCCAAAATTCAGTAACAGAATTTCCACTAAAATTAGTGCAATTGGTGCTTCATAATCTTTGGCTCTCTTTATTTATGTTAATACTGGATGTCCTCCATAAAGCATGCAATGGGACCAGGAATAACAAAATAACAGAATAACAGAGTTGGAAGGGACCTTGGAAGTCTTCTAGGACAACCCTCTGCTCAGGCAGGAAACCCTATGTCAATTCAGATAAATGGCATCTGATCTCTTCTTAAAAACCTTCAGTGTTGAAGCACTCAATTATGTAATATGTACATAATTATGTTAGTTTTACTGATTCCAGTAAAAACATTGTCCAGATATGATTTGAATGGTGCCTTGACAAATCTGGCCACTGCTACTGATTTTATTTTATGTCATCTATCTAGTGCATCCAAAAAGGAATGTTATTCAATACAAATACCTTAGAATTCATTTTTTCTTCCTGAAGAATGTATGTAGTGTTGTGATTTTAAACCGGTTTTTTTTGTTCTCTCTCTTTTTTTTGTAAGCCGCCCGGAGTCCTTCAGAATTGGGTGGCATATAAATAATAATAATAATAATAATAATAATAATAATAATAATAATAATAATAATAATAATAATAATAATAATAATCTCCGCCGTTGCCGGTCCCAAGCCCGGATGAGAAAGGAGGAGGGTTGGGGTTAGGTTGGCATCTCCAACTCTGGAGAGTTGGCAGAACAAAGCATTGCATGGCCAATTTCTGGAAAAAATAAAAGATAAAGTGGACAGTGAAAAAACTTGGTTATGGTTAACAGCAGGTACATTAAAGAAAGAAGCAGAGTCACTAACCCTGGCTGCGCAAGAACAAGCTATCCGCACAAATGCCATCAAGGCCAAAATCGAAAAATCCTCTGATGATGCCAAATGCAGACTTTGAAAAGAAGCTGATGAAACTGTTGATCACATACTCAGCTGCTGTAAAAAAATCACGCAGACTGATTATAAATTGCGGCACAATTCAGTAGCACAAATGATCCATTGGAATTTGTGCAAAAATTATAATATTAAAACAGCAACAAACTGGTGGGAACATCAGCCTGAAAAAATCACCGAAAATCAGATGGTCAAGATCTTGTGGGATTTTCACATACAAACAGACAAAATACTGGCGCATAATACACCAAAAATCACACCAGACATCACACTGCAGGGTCGCCGAAAAGGAACATGAAAAAATCGCAAGATACCAGGACTTAAAAATCGAAATTCAATGACTATGGCACAAACCAGCAGTGATAATTCCAGTGGTAATTGGTACACTGGGTGCTATACCAAAAGCACTGGAATTACATTTAAAACAGTTAAAAATTGACAAAATCACCATCAGTCAAATGCAAAAAGAACTGCTTGGATCTGCACGCATATTACGAAAATACGTTACGACGTCCTAGGCCCCTGGGTGAGGCCTGACTAGTAACCAATGCCAAATCCCGCGAAACAACTGGCCGCTGTGATACAATTGTATAATAATAATAATAATTCAATGCAGTTTGGCATGGAAAAATGCGCCACTGTATGCATAAAAAGGGACAAAATCACTGCATGTGAGGGAATTGAAATGCCCAATGGCCAACTAATTAAATGCAACGAAAATGAAGCCTACAAATACTTAGGCATTCTGCAGTTGGATAACATCAAGCATGGAGAAGTAAAAGCTATTGTCAGGCGAGAGTACACCAACAGAGTTTGGAAAATTTTGAAAACTAAATTGAATGGTGGAAATACAATCAAGGCCATAAATACCTGGGCAATAGCAGTTATAAGATACACAGCTGGTATAGTTAACTGGACACAAGCTGATTTGGACATTTTGGACCAAAACACCAGGAAACTAATGACAATGCACTACAGTTTACATCCACCTGGTGATACTGATAGACTTTACCTGCCCCGAAAATCAGGTGGCAGAGGATTATTACAAGTGAAGCAAACAGTTGAAGAAGAAAAACATGCACTGACTGATTATTTAAAAGAAAGTCAAGAACATCTATTAATCGAAGTAAAGAACAAAAAACTACTGAAGGCCCAACAGACGAAACAAGAATACAGAAAAGATGTGATAAAATCAAGAATGGAGAGTTGGCAGAGCACTGCATGGCCAATTTCTGGAAAAAATAAAAGATAAAGTGGACAGTGAACAAACTTGGTTATGGTTAACAACAGGTACATTAAAGAAAGAAACAGAGTCACTAATCCTGGCTGCGCAAGAACAAGCTATCCGCACAAATGCCATCAAGGCCAAAATCGAAAAATCCTCTGATGATGCCAAATGCAGACTTTGCAAAGAAGCTGATGAAACTGTTGATCACATACTCAGCTGCTGTAAAAAAATCGCGCAGACTGATTATAAATTGCGGCACAATTCAGTAGCACAAATGATCCATTGGAATTTGTGCAAAAATTATAATATTAAAACAGCAACAAACTGGTGGGAACATCAGCCTGAAAAAGTCACCGAAAATCAGATGGTCAAGATCTTGTGGGATTTTCGCATACAAACAGACAAAATACTGGCACATAATACACCAGACATCACATTGGTTGAGAAAAATAAGATCACAATCATAGACATCGCAATACCAGGTGATAGCAGGGTCGCCGAGAAGGAACATGAAAAAATCGCAAAATACCAGGACTTAAAAATTGAAATTCAACGACTATGGCACAAACCAGCAGTGGTAATTCCAGTGGTAATTGGCACATTGGGTGCTATTCCAAAAGCACTGGAATTACATTTAAAACAGTTAAAAATTGACAAAATCACCATCAGTCAAATGCAAAAAGCCACACTGCTTGGATCTGCATGCATATTACGAAAATACGTTAAGACGTCCTAGGCCCCTGGGTGGGGCCCGACTAATAACCAATGCCAAATCCGGCGAAACAACTGGCCGCTGTGATACAATTGTATAATAATAAGAATTTCAGGGGCCTTCTATCTTGTATGGAAAATATGTAAGTGATAGATATAAGGGATTCTATTTTATTTTCATATTGTTGAACTGTGGAATCTCTGAGCTGACAACCAAGGCTTACCCGTTCCCCAATTTTTCATTCATTCATACATGCACACTGTACATTACATTCACCTTTGTTTACCAAGATTGCTTCCACCTATTGTCAATGTATTCTTACATGTCATTACTTCTTTATCATAATTAGAAATCTTACAGTACAAAGTGTAAGTTTAACTATCCTTGCAACTCTCCTCATAGGCTAGTGTCATGATTATGGATGAGTTGCACAGGTTTTTCAGCAGGATAATGTCCATAAACAGGCTATACAGATATTACCAAGTTTCCTGGTTGTTATTATCATTTTGCCAATTCAAAGCTATTGAAAACAGGAAAAAATGAATTTTTCTTTGGCCTACAAGATACTTTGCACAAAGTACGTCAACTACCTTATTGCTGTATTTATTATTCGTATTTTATAGATATGAGAATTGAGACTTAGCTACCTAGCATTTCCTGATAATATTTCCTTTATCTGACTATAAAAATGCATTATTAGTGTTTGATAAGGTATCTCTGTAAAAGTACTGACACATTGTAATGTGAAGATTTGTTGACACGCTCCCCTATGTAAAAGTCTAAAAGGAAATATGCCATGGGTCAACTGTAGATAGGAACAAAGATATTTAACTAGCCACATCTGTCCTTGGCTTTACCTTTGATTTTTCATAGGTGAAGAAAATTTATATTATGTATGTCTTCAGCAATAGCTTAAAAATATTCATGTATGGTTCCAAGATTCACTGAGTCCAAAGGCAATTGAATGGAAGGCCATGTTTCATTGACATCTGCGCTGGTACAATAAAAGGTGTTTTTCCTGATGTTTCTTTTTTCCACAAAGCCGTCCAGTCGAGTACATTCAGTAAAGGAATCTTGTCTTATAACTTACATTGATTGTTACCAGATTTGCACACAAGGATGATCAAGAGCTGAGGTGGCTCAGTGGTTAGAGTGCAGTACTGCAGGCTACTTCAGCTGACTGCTAGCTGCAGTTTGGCAGTTCAAATCTCTCCAGGGTGAGGGTGACTCAGCCTTCCATCCTTCCAATGTGGGTAAAATGAGGACCCAGATTGTCGGGGGCAATATGCTGACTCTGTGAACCGCTTAGAGAGGGCTATAAAAGTACTTTGAAGCAGTATATGAGTGCTATTGCTATTGCTATCTTCCATAGAACAAAATAATGCTCAGTATTTCTCCACTCTAAATACATCCAGCTCTTTCAGACTCTCATCTTAGGACTTGGTTTCTATAACCCTGCTTATCCTCATTGTTATTTCTGAATCATTTCAATTTCTTCTTCAGTGTAATATCCAAAATTGTATATAAATGGGGCTGACCATTACAATGGAATAATTTCTTCCCATGATTTGAAATGTGTTTTAATTTGATATAATCTAAAAAATATTGTGTGTTCCTGTCATACTATTGGCTCATAGTCTCTTGGAATTGGGTGGCTAATGACTTTAAATTAATAATTATACATTTGTAACCCATTACTGTTCCAAGTTCTTTTTTCAAATTGCTATTTCCAAGCCAGTCTTCCTAACACATTCAATTTGTTGTGGAAATCAAAGGAAGAAAGAAATGTGAAGGCTAGGAGGTAGTAGGCCTCAACAAGATGGGCTAATATGGCATAATCTTTTTAGAACATGTCTCCTGAAAATGGCAACAGCAGCCAACAGTGCCTAGCTGACCTTAAATTACTCCAAAAAAGTCTAAGCAGGGCCAGATCTGTTTAGCACTCGCATGAGAAAGTACCAGAAAATATCAGAGCTGTAGGCAAGACCAAGAAGTTTTTAAAAAGAAAATTCCAGAATAAGGCAATGACAAGATGCTTCTGTAATTTTGCCATGAAAATTACAGAGATGTGCCCATGAAATTATCATGAACCAGTTTGATTTGATGGAATAATTGCCTTTTTACTGCGAAAAGGAACTTAGATTGGCTTTAATGAAGAGATTTATATGGTGGAGGCGATGCAATTTGTTTCACTGAAGCAAAGAGACAAAGCACATTACCTCAGGAAAGCAAGCAAGTTGGCCCCAAATCATTTTGCACCACCATTGTCAGAGAAACTTCCCAGCTTTGAAATCATTCCACATAGATTGAGGGGCTACAAGGCTAATAGAATATGGCATAACTTTCAGCACTTTTGATGAAGCTGTCTAGACTGGCAGGACTTTAGCTAGAAGTCCAGGAGAAAAGTCCTCTTAGCTTTTTTCCGTTGAAAAAAAAATCCCTACTAGTATTTTGCAAGAATGAAAGCTCTGTTGAATGAGGCTGAGAGAACCTCTGAAGCAGATCAGGGTGAAGCAAGCAACTGGCTCTCCTTGACTACAAGAAAGAAAGAGGCCATGTTGCTTTGCAAAGCAGTTTTGAGGGCGGCCTCATTCAAACTCAAGCAAGCACCCCTTTGAAGTTTTTCACAGCTCTTTACTTCTATAAACACATCTCTTTCATCCATATTCTTTAACAAATTACTACAGAAAATGACCACCCTTTCATGACGAGATTTAATATTTGTTGTCTAATTGAAAATTATTTAATTAACAATAATCTTTTGAAGAAAGACTATGATAATGAACTAATGTTTTCCACATCAGAGTTTCCAATACTTCAAAACAGTTTTAAAATGTTCACTTTTTATTTATCAAACAGCATACCGTAATAATTACTAGTGTGAGCTGAAATCAATCAGTGCATTAAACTTGAAGAGGTAGGAAAACAGAAAACAAAGAAAACTAAATCTCAGTGTGTGCAGTCATCTACACTCAGTTATATTGGATACCATTCTTCTTTTCCTACAGAATTTCTACTGATCACCATACATTCATTTTTCCTCATATGCTTTTGCAGTTTACCAAAACTCTTAACAGATTCCCTCAAATGCCAGCATTAAGTCAATGTTTGAAGATTCTTCCAGCTAATTGTGTAATTCACAGCAACAAACAAACAAACAAGAAAGCATATAATTTAAAGAAGAAAATGAAATTTATAATCTTATCATAATTTCTGGGTTGACCTAGTGATTTTTGACCCTTGAGATTATAATCCTGTTCTGTGCTCTTTCAAGGAAGGGAATGACATAGCTGTCAGCCTCTGCTTAACCTTACAGGATTGATTTGAAGATCAGATCAGCATGAAGTTGTTGGATCTGTGGTTATAAAAGATTTAAATAAGGAACGACATCTATTACAATAATATAACCTTTCTAAATTAGAGCATGCAGCTGCCACATTATGAAGAACAGATTTAAAAGCACTTTAAGTCTTGCAGAATGTTGACACTTCAACCTAATGTTAAATTTACTCAGCTAAGCTAAATGTGTAATCAGAAAACAATGGTTCTCAGAAAGGCTTGTGAATAGTTAAATGTGTACTGTATGTACCTTTGATTATTTAACTGATATATGAGCACATCATAGACATCTTCATCCCTCCTGTGCATACACTGAAGGCACATATTGGCTTTGAGAGCATGGCTGAAAACCTAGCACTCTTCCAGACAAATTGCACTACAAATGTGGTGATCTATTCAGCAAAATTGAGAAGGAGCTAGAGGTTTATAGCCAGGACCACCATCTAAATAATAATTGGCCAAATATTGCTTTTTATCACAGGTGTAATTAGCAACAAAATAGTCCAAAGTTTAGGAAATTTGGATTGATACCATAGGAAGTCATGTACAGTTATACCTTAGAAATACTGCAGATTTGTGGTGGTTCCAGACCACCACATTAAAATTGAATATTTCAATTTATTCCATTCTAACTCCAGGCCCCGATTCCAGATAACTCTCAACAACCTTGTGGGATTAAATATGTTCAACTGCCTTCATGTTTCCCCCTATTTATATCTATGCACATGTTTTCCTTACAGAGTTTCTATTCTTCCACAAAATTTGAGCCTGCCCCAAATCTGCTTATAGCTCAGACTTGTCTTGGTATTATTTTAACTTCATATAAGATCAATCAAATGACTTTTTGTAACTAAAACTAAGGCTAATTATTGACCCATATGCAGTTGGCTTGTATTGTGTGGAAGTTGTATGGCCTTAGAGAATATGGCACTTCTGAGTTTTAAATATATTGTAAGATATTTGGGACAAGAGAACTGAAGACAGTGTTTAGTACGCTGAAAGTATTGGATTAAATGGAAGGTAGAGGGATACTGCAATGGTTACTCTGCCCACCTGCAAGCTTAGGGAAAAGTGATCTATATTCACTCAATAAGATCCAGCAGCGAAAATTACTTACACAATAAACCTTTTGCATGGATAGTAAAGGAGAGAAGTCACTCTCCTGGGGAAAATCAGAAGTAGGATTTTGCTCAATATGTTAGTCCATTTAAAGATAATTGGCTGATTCTCCCCCCACCCCCCCCAAGAATACTCTCATATGTCATTACAAGTAGTTATAATTTCTCTCTGTGATTAAAAGGCAGCCTTAGAAATCATTACATTGGCTGTATTTCATTAATCATTTAACTGCAACCAGATTGATCTCTGTCCTGATCTTGGGAAACTGTAAAGATAATGTTGGCTGACGTGGTTTGTCCTTTGCAGTTCACTAATTGCATGTGTTTCTGTTTGTGATATAAGGAAGATCACTGCTCTGCAGGATAACTGGTGTGTATAAGAAATTCCCAATTCTGCTTAAGCCAAATGTGCAAGAAGAAGAGCTATAACGTCCAAGAATAAGTGGGAATGTTTGAGGAAAGCAGGCCCTGAACTGAGACAGGACAGGACAGTTTTCTTTATACAGTATAGATTATTGATTTGTAAAAATGTGGATCTGCCCCATCCAAATTTATCAATTCATGCAAGTTGAACTGTAAATGGTTTCATGTTTAACATGAATCCATGAATTGTTTAACAATTTATTTCATGCAATATTTTCCAGTGGAGTTTTTTCACGTTGGGTTCTATGGGTTCTAGGATTTCATGAGAAATGAGAGAGGAAAGAAGAAGGGAAGGTAGGAAGGAAGGAAAGAAGGAAGGAAGGAAATGTCATTTTTATAGAAAGAAAAGCAGCATAATTATTTCAATTTGTCTGTCCTTCTATTAAAAGGTAAATGTATACACATGGGAAAACCTCATACATTTTCCATTAAAAGGGGGGGGGAGAGGAATGGGAAGAGGAAAGACTGTAAAACAAACAAACAAACAAACAAACAAACAGGAAAATGAGAAGTAGACACCTATGCTGATCTGCTCCCAACTAAATTCCAGTTAACTGTGCATAGTGTCATATAATGTGACCTTTTCTAAGACACATAAAATGGAAGATCACACAACATTATTTTAAATATCATATCAACATTATTTTAAATATCAAATATCATTTATATTTATCATATAAATATCAGTATATGATATTTAAAATAATGGCAGTGCACAAATGTTGTGCACTGCCATTTGCACAACATTTGATTTTTAACTAGTTCATTTTAAATTACAAATGTAATTTATAAGAACCAGGCTGGTGACATAAGAGGAATTATTTGCCTGTAACTTTTGTGAGGCTTCATTTCTATGCTTCATTTACTGGAAAATGTAGTTATCTCAAATATTAATACTGTAAGATTGATGTTTTAACATGTATATGTTCACCCAAAATAGCATATATGTTAAGTACAAATTCTCTCTCTCTCTCTCTCTCTCTCTCTCTCTCTCTCTCTCTCTCTCTCTCTCTCTCTCTCCCTCCCTCCCTCTCTCTCTCTCTCTGTCTCTCTCTCTGTCTCTCTCTCTCTCTCTCTCTCTCTCTCTCTCTCTCTCACACACACACACACACACACAGAGGGACTGAGTTTGAATTGTGATTTCAGAACACAGTTTTTATTGCAGGCCACTAAGAGTCATATTTGTGAGATGGATGTCTATATAAATGTAAGGAATAAATATATAAATAAATCATTTTGGCATTCTTGAAGCTACGACTGGATTCCTGCAATGGTGGACCTTCCCTATAAACGAACATTTATTAGAAACAACCAAACAGGTTTTTAAATTAGCTACATTCCTTTCACCCATTTAAACTTAAGTTATTTGCCTGGTTCATCTCCTTGATCTTTTCTAGTAATTTACTGCACTTTTATTTATTTATTTGTTCGATTTTTATGACTACACGTCGCCGTCAATGAGTCTGGGCCGCTTACAGTTCAAAAATATATATTACAATTAAAATTGGGGAAAAAAACACATTTCAAAACAATAAAAATAGTCAAACCAGAAAATGTTGCTGACTTTTTTTTTCCACATCAGCATGTTGGTGTGAAAGCATGTATCACAAGGAAAATAATTCCTTTTCTGTCACCAGCTTGGTTCTCATAAATTACATTTGCCACTAAAACGAATAACAATAACAAATAATATGTTATGTTTGCTGCAGGGTGTGGTCCAAAGCCAGATTGCAATCACAACAGCACAACTGAAGCTCTGCTTGTTTGTACAGGTATCACAAAGAAAAAACAGGCAGAATTTCAATCATACCATTGTGGTCACCATCTTGACTTTTTTGAACATACTCTAAGGACATTCCTATTTAACACTTAAATAATCCAGCATTTTCCCAGATTTTGTCATTGTTTAGGTGTGATTTTTAGCACAAAGAATTCATGTCTCAATACCTATTATTGAGACATTTTATTAAAATGTTTAAAATTAAAACTAAGCCTGCAACTGTAAATGCCAAATGTCTTTGTTTTTAGGTAACATACCATACTTAAATATCATAGGTTGTTGCCACAAATATGGCATAGAGTTGAGATGAGGATACTAAACTCTGTTGTGAATATCCTTTCCTCAGCAGTACCACTAAAAATAAACTTGATATAATAAATATTTGGATATATCAATCATGCACTAAGTTAGACTGAGTTTATTTGCAATCGTGTGGTCATCTTTCCCACATGTTCTCCAGTTAAGAAAATAAATACGGTTGTTATAAACATCTGTGGCAAGATAATTTGCATGCATATATAAATTATGGAAATATACAAATTTAAAGCTGATTTAGCCCTAACCATTTAAAGGTTCCTCTCTTTTCCTTTTTTAAAAAAAACATTGTTTTGGTCCTTTGCAAAGTTCTGTTTTCTGAGATCATAGAATCATTATGTCTTTGTTTATGAATATGCAAATTATTTTAACAATGTATGAGTGAAAAGCATCTGTTTTTATTCCTTTAGACCAGTCAATAATATAATCAGTGATGGGATTCAACCAGTATAACAACTGGTTCACTGAGAGGCTGCTTTATGTACGCACCAGACGTGCACTCTGCGTGTGCACAGTGGGCTTGAAAACAGCTTAAAAACTTACCTTTGACTGCAGCCCCGGTGAATAAAACAGCTGAGGTTTGGCAATCTGCTCTGCTGCGCCCATCAGCTGGGCTTCAAACAAAAAATATATGTCAGTATAGCTCAGAGGCAGGTGGGTGGGCCGCAGAGGTGGGGTCCTACCAGTTTGGACCGGTTTGGCCAAGTAGGTAGTAACTCGGCCTGCAATACCTCCAAACTGGTTCTCTCGGTGACGCCATAGGTGGTGCCATCTTGTTTTTTTGCTTCTGTGCATGTGCAGAAGCATTTTTTAGTACTGCACATGTGCGCATAGCAAACCTTTCAGCAAACCAGCAGTAGCAGCAATTGGAACCCACCCCTGGCGGGCCCACCTGATCCTTGGAGCAAACTGGTTCACTCTCAGCTGTTCATAGGAGCTACCGATTCACCCAAACCAATCTGAACCGGCTGAATCCCAACCCTGAATACAATCCCCCCTCCATACACTTTTATTATGTATGCTTACTGATGAAACTAGGAAAAAAACAAAGCAGTCACAGTAGTTATAGATGACAGAAAGAAATTTTTAAAAGGGCTTTTAGTAGCATAGCAGATTTGGACTGCAAATATCTGGATGAGAGTGAAATGACAGCAAAAAATGAAAAGCCCAGATGCAAATTTGTGTTCTGTGGCAACCTAGATCAGGCAGTTCTGACTTGGAGACCAGCTAGTTCAATTTACTTTTTAAAGGGGGAAGTCCAATATCAGCCTCAAAAGATGGCTAACATGATACTCTTTGAGGGATTAGATGGGGTGGAGGATCCAAGATGGAAACACCCTATCAACTTTTGAAGTAAACTCCTGGCTTTTCCAGTTCTGGCTTAACCCAACGACCTCAAAACACCATCCAAGGACAAGAAAAGAATCTAGATGAGTCTTAGCAATGTTATGGAAGCCATCAATCTTAACAAGGCAGAAAAACAGATGAGGGTAATTTTTATCTCCCCACTAGAGACATAACTAAAAAAGTGAGTAATGGATCCTAGAATCCCTTTAACCTTCAAAGACAGTAAGAATGGAGACTCCAGCCATAACACAGGGCATCTTCTCAACTTTCCAAGGATTGCCCAAATCATCAAATCAGGAAGATAATCTCCTGGAGCAAGCTCCTGGAGCCCTCTGATAACTATATCTCCAGGCTTGCCTTCTGTCTGCTACTGTTTGAAAACTTCTACCAAGGGAGAACAAACTTACTGCTGAATGTTATAATCAAATAGAGCTAATGGGCTTTATTTCATATAACATAAAGGTCAATTAATGATTGGACTATATTTTTCAATTTGCCTCTTCAGCAAAGGCAGTTAACAAGAGGAGAAAATGATGTTATCTTCATCTTGAAAATGTTGTTCTGCCTCAAGTTGCTGTTTAAGGCATTAAAGCAGTGGTGGGTTGCAGGCAGTACGCCCCGGTATGAGCTTACTGGTGCCTGCCCGGAGCACTGGGTACCATTCTGGTATGGTGCTCCAGAGGGCCCATCCGCCTGCCTGAGCTCCTTACCTGTATTTGAGCATTTCAGCGCTTCCACACACAGAGCACATGGTGCCTGCGTGATGCTCCTCCGAGCAGCTGGAGTACCGCGGAGGCTCGCAGAGGTGTCACAAGAGGTAAGGACACATGTGCACACTGCGCATGTTCATATGGTGGACACCGGGTTGCAACGGGATCCGGAACCCACCACTGCATTAAAGGTAAATGTAAAGGTTCCCCTCGCACATATGTGCTAGTTGTTGCCGACTCTAAGGGGTGGAACTCATCTCTGTTTCAAAGCTGAAGAGCCAACGCTGTCTGAAGATATGTCT
This sequence comes from Thamnophis elegans, assembly GCF_009769535.1. Classification (NCBI taxonomy): domain Eukaryota; kingdom Metazoa; phylum Chordata; class Lepidosauria; order Squamata; family Natricidae; genus Thamnophis; species Thamnophis elegans. Next base: position 44,479,507 of record NC_045544.1, on the reverse strand, counting down.
GTGGTCATGTGGCTGGCATGACTAAACGGCGAATGCACACGGAACACTGTTACTTTCCCATCAAGATGGTTCCTATTTTTCTATTTGCATTTTTAAAGTGCTTTCGAACTGCTAGGTTGGCAGAAGCTGGGACAAGTAACAGGAGCTCACTTTGTTATCCGGTGCTAGGGATTCGAACTGCTGAACTGCCGGCCTTCCTGATCGACAAGCTCACCGTCTTAGCCACTGAACCACCGCATCAGATGGACTAATAAGGCTGAACCACGAGTTTTTCTTATCTCATAAATCCTTACACTGGCTCTGGGAAGTAACTAGTGTGGTGCATGAAGAATATTTCTACTTCAAATTAGAATGTAGAGAGAACAGCTTGTGACATGAGTGTTGCAGATTTATTTCGATCTTTTTTGTCCTCTTTAACGCATGCCTGCTAGCACACATTTGCTTTTGGTTAAGTGTCGAAGTGGATATTAACCCCATAACTGCAGTCTGTTCAGCTGGCCTGTGTTTCATGTCACAGATTTGGCTGTGCTTACTACAGTCTTACTCTTCTTTTCAATCACTCATCCGGGTGCCTTTTAGAGTTTTAGAACTTTCCAGGACCTTGTTCTACTTTGCTATGGTTTTGAAGCAGGTTGAACTATTCAGTTCATGGCTGATTCTTAAATAATAGTCCACATCCTGTTGTCACTTTCTGGTATTTTTCCCCTTGCAGGAAAATAAAATATGGAAAGGAGGATGTTGGTAAACTTTGTAAAGTATCTCAAATTCTGATTTCTTCAAAGGAACAATGGTGTGAAGGAAGCAATCATTCTTTAATTTTTTATTACATTGAGTAAGGAACAAAGTTAGGGGAAGCTGTGTGAAAAAATGGGAAGCTGTCCACAATAACCTTTAACTAATCTTCTCCCCTCCCCTTCCACCCCTCCTCCTCCTCTAAACCATTGCTGTTCCATTCTTAGTTGTAGATGGATTTTTAAAAATGCATATGCAATTCTTCACAATTGTGGAATTTCATAGGTGTGGATTGAAAATTATTATACAGATAATTAAATGGTTGGTCCTTGGCAGGGGTAGTTTCCTATACCTCTTGATACAAGTTTGCTGTGTGTGCACCTCTGCGAGTCCCAGTTTTGCCTGGCAAAGTGCTTCTGGGGGCTGGGGAGGCAAAATTAAATAGAGTTAAAATACTCTGTATGGTGCAGCGGTACAAGATCTTCAGCAGTTTTTCATTCAGTTGTTGTTTCCTGAGAAGTCTCAGCAGTGGTGAATACCTACTGGTTCAGACCAGTTCAGCCCAACCAGTAGTGATTTGGTGGCCTGTGTCACTGGAACTGGCGGTGACCCAGGCCTGCTATGCCCCTGAACTGGTTCTCTGGGTGGTGCTATAGGTGGCACCATCTTTTGGGGGGTTATGCGCATGCGCAGAACATTTTTTATTGTACTGCACATGTGTATGTGCATGCGCAGCACACACACGAGTGAATCGGCAGTAGTGCCTGCTGGAACCCACACTGAGTCTCAGATAGTATAATCTCTGCTGGGTCCTTTTGACCAGTGCTGCAATGTGAGTGCCCCAGGTCAAGTCCTCTTTTATGATAACACCCAGAAACTTAAAACTGGCCACTTGCAACATTGATAAGCAAGGGCTGAATGTCTGAGCTATTCCTTCTACAGTAAGCTGTAAGCTCCTTGGTCTCATTAGTGTTGAGGATCTTTTTTTCTTTCTTTCCTTCTTTCTTTCCTTCCTTCCTTCCTTCCTTTCTTGTGATATAACAGGTAAAAAATTTTCAACATACCTGAGAGCTAAACTTTAGTTGTACTTAAAATCTTAATTTCTCCAGAGAGTCTCAAATAGTGGAAAGGCAATAAAAAGCAAATAAAATAACCCCAGGAGCAAAACAAATTAAAGTTTAATTTGTGTGTATTTTTTAATGGGCTGCTAAATTGGCCACGCCCACCCGCTCAGCTGATCACCTAGGCATGCCCAGCAACCCCCCCAACAATCTGAGGGACTGTGCATTAGCCCCCTGTTTAAAAGGTTTGAGGACCCCTGCTCTAGACCCTGTCAGGTTGAGCAATATAGAGTTTCTGCATCTGTTCATGCTAATCCGTGCAGGGCCATGCTGATCTCTATCAACAGTAATCAGCTTCTCTTTTGATGAAATAAATATATTTATGCTATGTAGAATTCTAAATCAGCCCAGTGGAGAATGGAAGATGCCTATCTGGCTGCTTCAATTTTACTCATGGTGGAATCTACCCATTAGCAGAATTCTGGAATAGGAAGATACATTTTCCATAATTTTTAAAAAGTTAATGAGGTGATTCCTTCCTTCTGCCCAGGTTTGTTCCTTTCAAAAATTTACTGTAAACCTGCATACTACGGAACTCATGTATCATGCAATTTTTCACATTAAAGTAGAGCCCCCAAACAAGGCCAGTTCATTTAGACGGGTATACCCTTAACTAGAGTGACTTTCAGAGTTAATTATTTTTTTTATATAGTTGTTTTTCTGTGCTGTAGTGCATTTAGCATGTGGGATACAATCAAGGGGTTGGTTTCAAATTTTTAGAACCTCTTCTGTAGTTGTGGCCTGCTTTGTGGGAGTGGCTTACTGGCCATGTGACCGGGTGGGAGTGGCTTGCCAGCCATGTGACCAGGTGGGAGTAGCTTGGCAGTCATGTGACTGGGTGGGCATGGCCAACTTGTAAAATGTGATGAAACTCACTTAACAACGCTCTTGCTTAACAACCACAATGTTGGCTCAGAAACTCTGGCATTTGAAGCACGCAAGTCTTAAAGCTGTCAAGTTACAAGACCCCTAACCCTTTAGGAAAAAACCCCAGGAATGTTCAAACTTGACAGCTTTAAGACTTTAAGGTTTAGATAGGACTCTTAGAGGTGGGTGGGGCGATTGGTGAGCCAGCCAATCAGTGAGTGGCGGGCGGGGAAAGCGTGGTGCGGACGGGCAGGGGGAGGGAGCTGGAATTGGTTTTAAACGGCACAGTAAATTTGTGGAACCTCTTCTATAGAAGAGGTTAGAACTGGCAGGAACCCACCTCTGATACAATCCCACCTCTTTTAAATGTTTCATCTGGCAATCCATATACATAGCCACATTGCTAACTTTGATGATGAAAAAAAAAGTCATGTCATGATGCAAGCATCACACTTTTGCATTTTTGTTGTGATATCACATATAAGTATAGAAAGGTGAGATGTTTATGTTGCAAAGCTTAAGTTTAAAAGATATTGCTTAGATGTTAAAAACCAATTTCCAAGATTTAAAAATTTATATCTAAAATTCTTTAGACCAATTTTCCCCACTGTGTTCTGCATCATCAGTTTTTTAAATCCACTTAACTATGCATTGCATAATGTTTGCAGAGTGAAGGCAATGCATAGAACAAACCAAGAGAGAATGGAAGCAATATTCAAGTTGCACACATTGAACTGTGCACATAGGTGTGTGTGCATTGCCCCGCTGCTCGTGAAAGTCGAGCTGCACATGCACATATGCGCATGCATATTGGCCTGCTGCTCACGTGGGCCAGTTCCCTTATCCCACCCCCGCTGGGCTGCCAAACTGCAAAGATTGGGGATTGCTGTTCTAGTGGACAGGAAAAAGTCAGCCACAATGATCGATCTCATATCATTATTCTAAGTAATTGGATGTAATAGGCAGGTTGACCGACACCCAAGAATGTGCAAGGAAGTACCTCATCTGATTTACATTTTTACGGATTTAATAATGTTTATGATTTTTGTAAAAATCTTATTGAGAATATTATATAGAATGATGGGATATTGATGATAAATAATCTCATTGATTATGGCTTGTGTGTGTCTGTGGCCAAAGTAGATGAAGATATCAATATGCAAACCAACATAGCCAACATTTTTCATATGACGAGCATATTATTTCTGAAGTATATAGTTGGTGGCATTTCAATATATTCTATAATCAAAACACTGTAAGCACAGATTTCACAAAATTGGTTTGATTGAAATTCATAGAACTATTATGTTCAAAAAAAGAAAAGAAAAACATTTTAGTGTAAACATGTTGCAGAGTAGAACTTTTATTCTCTTGCAATCTTGCATATTAACAACATCAATACATATCTAATATCTTCATTTCCTGCAGATTGTCATAAGTACATTCTTTGTAATGGGAGACATTCAAGTCTAGCAATATGAATCGTGGCCTTTGGGACTGGCAGTTTCATATCTTACCAACATTTTGTCATAAACATTCATTTCAGGTCTGAAACATTGACCTGTTAGCATGAACAGAATGCTGACAGGGAATGTTATTCTTAGATTTAATCAGCTTGTTCTTTTGGCACCTATTTCATGATGTGCCTAAGCATGCAACATTATCAAAAAGCTAAAAATTGTAGAATAAATTGGCTCATTCACTGGGGAAAAGGGAAGGGAATATTGCCTTTGATTCCTGAACACTTCATGCATTTTATTGTTAATTTTTAAAACACATCAGTGCTAAGCTACAGTCATAAACTTTTGATCTTCCAAAACTATACCCATTTACATAATGAAGACTAGATTTTTTTTGTGGTAGACCAAGCGGTAAGCAGAGTAAGTGATATCATTGTGTCAAACAAATGGCGGTGGTTGGGATTTCTTCTCATTTGGGGAAGCAGTATGGTGAATTATTTGGATCTTTAAGTTTAAATGTAACCTACTTTGATTGGTTTAAAGTTACTACAGACCACCATGGCTTGAAAGTTGGGCTATCATTTATCAGTTGCAAAAATCACAAGATGGTGGCAAATAGATGCCAAAATTCTATTTGCTGTCACCTACTGGTCAACTGGAGTTTTGCAGCTGAGGTAGGATAGACCTGCTTGAGAAACAATTGAAAGCCAAGTTTCCCCAGTCATAACATCAACACTTTAACTACAGTGACTGCACATTTACTGCTTCCTAGTGGATAACCAGATTTTTACATCTTGGATTGTTGTTTATGACGTGTTATATTTTTCCTTTCCACAAGAAATTAGAGATATCAAAGCAACAAAATCAATAGCAACCAGAATGGATATGGTGCTTTAGGCCAGTATCAGTGCTGGATGATATTGGCTCCCTGGAACAAAAGATTGAAAAGGAAACTCTTTTCCTTGTTAAAATTTTTTAAAAGTCTAATAAATCAATCTATCCCTCTCATTTCAATTTAAATACCCACAAAATGCATTTCTTCCAGGTATAAACACCTAGCTTCTTTACTTTGAAACAAAAATACTAAAAAATCAACAATATAATTGTTTATTCGTCAAGCCAGGAGAAAGCGTAGTCTGGATAGGGGACAGATGGACATTAATGAAAGAAGATATTGAGGAAGTAAAAAAGAAAAAGAAAAGAAAACCAAATCCGTTTAAAATATTTAAATTTTATTTATTATAGGGCTGCTATATCTGAGTTACAAAGATCTGGACCTAACAGTACCCTGGATTTCTGAAATCCAAATCTGATCACTGTAGCTATTGGTTACCTTGAGTCTTAGAAAGGCAGCAGTGGTGGTTCCAGATCCCGTTGCAACTGGTACTGTACAACAGGGTCCAGCGTCCCCCACATGAACATGTGTAGCACGCGCAGAAACGTGTGCAGCGCGTGCATGCATACTTACCGCCCGCAATACTCCACAATGCCTCTGCGACGCTCCAGCTGATCAGCGGAGCATCGCGCAGGTGCCGTACGCTCCATACACATGTGAGGAAGCCCCGAACAGCTCAAATACTGGTAAAGAGAGCGGGCCGGTGGGTGGGCCCTCCGGAGCCCCATGCTGGAACAGTACCTGGTGCTCCCAGCAGGCACTGGTACACCCATATCAGGGCAACCCACCTGCAACCCACCACTGAAAAGCAGGCAAAGTATGCATGTTTTGAATTAGTCAGCCAATCAATCAATAATCCACTGCATTCAATAAGGTGATGTTTTGGAGATTAGAGAGCAAAGAGAACCTGACAGTACTAGCTTCATTCTCCAACAATCTTCTGCCCTCTTTTTACTACATTTTTTTACTCAGTCAGTACTGATTACTGATTATTACATTAAACAACAGCAGCACCGATAAATTTTGATCTGAAAATTATCCCTCCATCTTTCCAGTTTTAGTGATTAAGAAGGTATTTTCAGTTGTATCAAAAGATAGATGGCTTGCTTCACTAACAGAATCAATCTGACTAGGTCCTCCATTACTATTTAGAGCTGGGATCTCCCCACCATCTTCTCAAGCAAGGCAGCCCTGGTGGCAGATCTAGGCAACTGTGATCTGCCAGCCTTTTAATGGCATACTAAGAGGGAGAAGATGATGATGACTCCATATGAGAAAAGCATTAACATAGTAGAATCCAATCAGAATCTTTGAAAAGAGTCCTATATGGTACTGTGCAAATGCCTTTGCAAACAGAGTAAATAAATATATAAAATCACCTCCTTGGGCTATCCTATATATGTCTACTCCAGTGGTGAGCTCCGGATCCCGGTGCAACCAGTATGGTGCAATAGCAATAGCAATAGCATTTAGACTTATATACCACTTCATAGGGCTTTCAGCCCTCTCTAAGCGGTTTACAGAGTCAGCATATTGCCCCCACAGTCTGGGTCCTCATTTTACCCACCTCGGAAGGATGGAAGGCTGAGTCAACCTTTGAGCTGGTGAGATTTGAACCGCCGAACTGCAGCTTAGCAGTCAGCTGAAGTGGCTGCAGTACTGCACTCTAACCACTGCGCCACAGGCCCCGGTGTCCACCACATGAATGTGCGCAGCGCACACACAGATACACTTAGCAAGTGCATGCATCCTTACCTCCTGTGATGTTCCACGATGCTCCAGCTGCTTGGCGGAGCATCGCACAGGAACCGTATGCTCCATGCACATGCGCAGAAGTGCCTAAGAACTCAAATACACGTAAGGAGGGCAGGCAGGTGGGCCTTCCGGAGCATTGTACCGGAATGGTACCCAGTGCTCCCGGCAGGCACCGGTACTCCCGTACCAGGGCGTATCGCTGGCAACTCACCACTGGTGTACTCAGACATAAGTCCCATTGTGTGTAAACAATTTTACTTCAGGATAAAAGGACACAGAATTGCAGGAAAATGGTTTAAAATATGCTGTGTGGTTTGGTGTCCACTGGTGATTTAAGTAATAGATGCAACACAGAGTAAATTTGGCTGTACTTGAAATAAATAGGTTTAAATAGCAGAAATGATCCCTTACTAGAAACAAACTCTGTTAGGGCCTTTATTCCTAAAAAATGTGCTATAGACTAAAATAAGATTCCATTTATCTATCTATCTATCTATCTATCTATCTATCTATCTATCTATCTATCTATCTATCTATCTATCTATCATCTATCTATCTATCTATCTATCTATCTATCTATCTATTTATTTATTTATTTATTTATTTAAAAAGTGTGCTTAAAAACATCAGTGATCTTAGAAAATATTTTAAGGAAATTATCTAATGCACCCACTATTAAAAGCTGTTACTTTTTGAAAAAGCAACTACTATAGTTTGTAAATAACTATGAATTAATTGTATACAGAAAAGTGTTTTAGTAATTATTTCTGAAGGAAAAATATGTCTATGTAATCTGATAATAATAACAAAAATAATAGACTTGAACTTCTTTTTTTGCTTATGCGTTTCATTTCACTAGGAGCATCCCTCAACAAATCCCAATGTGTGAGATTCTGTGGTTTCATGTTATGAAACAATTATTTCTGTCTCTGTTCCTATACAACTAAAAGTCCATTCTTCAAAATATATTCTTGGAATTTTATCAATTCTTATTAAGTAGCCTATGCCCTTGGAACTTCTCTTGGTTATTGGTTTTCCTTGGTGTCTCTCCAACAAAGCTACATTCCATGTAAGGTCTACATGGAATCATACCCTTGAATTATGCAAAAATGACAGTTTCAGCAAATGGCTCTCTGCAAATGGTGACTTGTGCCAAAAACAAATTGCTTCTGTTGTTTATGTTCTGAATTGTCTACTAACTTATTTTCAGTTGACAATTGAAAAAAAAGCTTGTGTACGTGGTCTTAAAAACCCTCAATAAATCGAATGATACTTTTCATCCATTCCATTGGATTATGAAGTAGGCAATCAAAAACTCACCTCAAACAAAATTCATTCTTCTTTGCCTCTCTCCAATTTATGGTATTTTCAAAAGATACAAGAAGCTAGAAGTCAACATATTTTTCTGACCAGAGTTATCATTTCACCAACTTGTCTAATGAAACTGCTAAAATTGCATCAGCTGGCCTAAAACTTAACCATTTTATTCAAGAACCCCAATTCTCACAGAATTTTGTCATGGTCAGATAAAGTTTTGGCAATCTCTGGAAAATGTCAGAATATCCTAACATTTTACTGCTTGACATTTTTAATTGTTGAATTCTTTTTTTAAAAAAAGAGTGTTCCCATAATGCTTTTGATAACGCCTTTTGGCCAGGTCAGATGGGCCCTGCCAATCTGAAGCTCCATGTTTATAAGTCCTGCAGTACGTAGCCAGAGCTCATTTGATGAAAGGAATATCCTATTTCTGTCCAGATAAGATCAGAATCGGACCCTAGCCAAAGCTGATAGATTTTTGCTGGCAACTGAAGTACATAAACCAGAGAGAAGACTATGGTTTCTCTTTGGCAGTTGCCTCATTCTGGCTGCCAGACAGAAGCAGTGAGCCTAATGAGAATGAGCTAATTTTTCAGTTGTCAGAGCCAGAAGTGCAATTGGACAGGTGCCTTGGCCGAAAATGTAGCCTTCATATTTTTGATGGCTCACCCTTTGCGATTGGCTTATCATACCAAACCTCTCACAGGTATTTGAGCTGTTTGCTGGCAGCAAGCCCAGGTGTGAAGTAAGGGACCTTCTCCCCCCCCCCACTTCCTTGGCCTGCTGCCAGTCACCTTGTGGTGCTGCTTCAGCACAAGAGGCAGATCAGCTGCCAGCAATGGATTAGCCCATCAGGGAGTGTGCTGGGTGGCAGCTCTGCCTTTGCCTCTGCAGGGTCACAGAGGGGGAGCAGTCTGCGTCAGTCTCACAGGCCCCTTCCGCAAGACCTCCCACCATGCTGTTTTGCTGCTTAATGAGCAAACCAATTAGCGAGTCACTGTTTATTCGCAAGGGGAACAAAGTGAGAGAAACTTGACAAACTGAATTGCAGTTCCTTCTTCTTTTCATATCCCACCAGCTGCTCATTTGGGGCATTTGGGGCAATTTGGAAAGCATAACAACATTACAAAGGCTTGCATTGCAGGTCTTCCAGTTTACAGGGAGCAAGAGAAAGAACGACTGTGAGAACGCACTTCCCCTTTGCAAAGAGTAGCATGAAGAGTGTGTCACAGTTCTGCACAACAAGCAAAACGATGGCAACAGCTGAGGTTCAAAGCTGGCATTAACACACTGTATTATGAAATCGGGGGTGGGAGGGGGAGGGCCAAGCTTGGAACTGCAATAGAAGGCCACTGAGATAGCATTTGCCAACAGAGCAGCTTCCATTGCATGGCATAATTACTTGCTTTATTTTCAAACTGTTTTCATTTGAGCTGAATAAAGTTATATTTTATTCTTGAGATGAATAAAATGGATTGGTATGGGAAAGGGTCTTGAATTAAAAATGATATTTAGATGCTTTGGCCCTCTTCTCCATTTTCTGTTCAACGTTTATGTTGTAATTTTAAAAATTAGTATTGACGTTAATGTGTTAGTAGATCTAAATATTTGTGAGGAAGAAGAGGAATTTGTTTGTTTGTTTATCAGATTTAACAAAGCAGATAAAAGGCCAAGGGATTTAATACTCTTAGTATTAAATTATTATTAAAGTATTAATACATGAGCTCACAATAGATACAAACTTAAGGTAACACTCCAAACTCGATTGCAGAAAATACGACTTCAGCAACAGAATGGTCAATGCCTGAAATGCACTACCTGACACTGTGGTTTCTTCCCCAAACCCCAAAAATTTTAATCTTAGTTTGTTTTCTGTCAACCTCATCCCATTCCTAAGAGGTCTTTAAGGGGCGTGCATAAACCATCCCTGTCCTAATGTTCCCTTTTGTTCATATCCATTTCATGTATTCATAATCACATTTATACTTATATCTGTTATCTAATACAGGCTTGATGAAATAAATAAAATAAAATAAATAAAATTAGTGCCAAATATAAAGAAGCAATCATAATAAACCAATAAAGGAGAACCGTATTTTTTGGAGTATAAGATGCACCTTTTTCCCTCAAAAAAGAGGCTGAAAATCTGGGTGCGTCTTATACACTGAATGCAGCATTTTTTGCCTCCCGAAACCCTGCCTCCTTCACCAAAATAGCTGTGCATAGCCTTTAGGAGCCTTGCAGACTACTCCTGGGGACTAGGGAGGGAAGAAATGAGTGAAAAATGGACCAGTTTTTGCTCATCCCACCCCCAGGAGCACTCTAGCAAGCCACCTAAAGGCTATTCATGCCCCCTTTTTTTGAAAAAAATGGCCCCATTTTTGTGAAAAATGGGCCGTTTTTGGGAGATCTGCAGAGGGCAAAAACTTTTTTTAAAATTTGCCTCTTCAAAATCTACGTGCTTCTTATACTCCGGTGCATCTTATACTCCGAAAAATTCGGCAATTATTTCAAAAATGCTCTTCTTTTCTTCCTGAGATGCAAAAGGATATAACTGTGCTGCAGTTTCAAGGATAAATTATTCTTGCATTGTCCTCTTCCATTGTGAAATTCATAGAAAAAAAGAGTTAGAAGAATTAGTGAGTTCAATAACATGTCTCTTTATGCATACATCAAAGAACATCCCTACACAGGAATGGAATCGACAGAGGGATGCTCTAGAGGTATAAATGACTCACTGATCCGTTAACACTTCCGCATTATAATGACTCCTGCATCTAACAAGCAGTGACATGATCCTTTTCAATCCCAGGAAGGCTGAATCCCTTGGTTTGTTTTGCTGTTGTTTATGACACACTTTGTGAGACAGAGATACAAAGAAAGGGAGGGAGAGACAGCCTAAACAAGAGTTAGTTCATTTGACTTTGAAAAATAGCATGGCAAAGAATGTGGGCAAACTGCTGAGTTTAGTAGGATTTCAGTATGCAATGAGGAGTCTGTTAAAAATCTGATCTTGGCACTTTAACTCGAACCAATTAACTCAATTTTATTGATCTGGGGGGAAGGATTGAAGTATTTTTCAAGTCACTGATTACTGTGGAAACACTTGCATTGATCTGAACATTTCCTTTATTCGTGTTTTCATGATCTGATTATTGAATCACGACAACACCATTCAAGGCAAATGTTTAATACATTTTAATATGAACTATGGCTGGCAATCATTACACTTAAATAAAAGGAAGTTGTGGGTATATCTCTACCACCTGGGGGGAAAAATAGACCTGTAGTAACATTATAGATCCGTGAGAGAAAAACTCTGATATGCGGAGCCATTTGTCAGGTCATGCGAAGTGTTGCCCTGTCAGCTGGCCAGCGTGCATGTGCGCGTTGGCCAACTGACCGGCCTTCTTTTGAGGCCATTTTTCGTGCTCTGGAGGTTTTGCCTCGAGAGTGTGAAAAACCATCCCTTTGGGCAAAGTTTCACCTCTCCGGAGCCTTCAGGGAAGCTTCTGAAGCCTCTGGAGGGACTCCGGGGGCGGAGGAGGCTGTTTTCACCCTCCCTAGGCTCTTATAATGCCTCTGGAAACAACAAAACAAACAACAACAAAACTCTGACTGACATTGAACTAAGAGAAAATAACTGGCTCAAAGTCACCCAACTGCCTTTCATACCTAAGGTAGGACTAGAACTCAGTGTCCTGGTTTCTAGGCCAGCATACCTTAACCAAACACCAAACTAGCAACCCAGTCTTTGGTTTTTTCATGAATGGCAGCAGAAAACCAGTAAGGTTCCAAGTCAATAAGAGGGTAAGAGGGAATGGAGTGATTGAGAAATGTGATGTGTAAAAAAAGAATATGATTGTATATCTATAGGCATGTGTATTTAGCCTCTAATCTTACATATTGGATTCTAAGAATCAGCATAATTTATGACCATCCTTCCTACTTCACATTGGCACAGAAGAACTTGATATTTTCTCTGAACTTATATAAATAAAACATGATTGTTGTTTAATTGAGCAGAATATTGAGTTTTATGGACAGAGAAAAGAATGATTTAATTACATTTTAAGCAAATCTCTGAAGTCCATAGATGCCCATATGTATCATAACAAGATTATTGGAGGAAATCAGTATGTTAAATATCTGGGTAAACTATTCATTTGAATACAAATCTATACTTAATTACGAATCTCAGTCAATAACTGGCCCTAAAAAGACAAGCAATTGTTTATTAGCCGCTTGATATTGTATAAATAAAAACTCTAAATGTGAACTTCTTAAAGGAAAGCCAAGTTATCTATGTTGTAATGTTTTAGAAACAAATTAAAATAGTATATCAATGTAAACAAATCCCAATATCTTGCAGAACTTTGTAATTAGTTAATTTCAGCTTTAATTCAGTGTCTTTGATTTTTATATGTAGCTTTATTCTGAAATGCCAAGTTAAATTATTGTAGAAGGTATCCTTATTTTCCTACAGAGGAGAACACTGAAAAATGAATTTCCCAATACTCATTCAATCTGGCAGAATATATATTGTGTTGGTGAAGACATTTGGGAGTGTCAAATACAATTTAAGCATGTACTGAAAGATCTTAGTGCAACCACCAGGATATGTTCTATTCAAATTTTTTCTCTGCCAGTAAGATGGAAAGATACAGATCTTTAATAACATAAAATACTATTAAATTGCTCTTGGGAAAATTGGTCATGAAGATCAAGATGTTTTCATAATTCCCTTTCTAGAATGTAGGTATTATTCAATAGTTTATCTTTCATAGAATCTTCAGGCTCTGATGTTTTATCAAAGACCTCCAATAATATGGGATAGGGCATGTATGGATTTACACACCAGCCACTAAGCAAATTAGACTCCGATGCTCCATTTTCATGCTATAGGAAACCATTCAAAATAAGTGCTTCAAAACATGCAGGAGCATATACAAGGCATTTAATAATTAAAGCAGTTGGGTTACACAGTTTCTTCAGACCATCTCTGCAGGTGTGTGCATGTGTAGTCACTTTGCATTGCTTTAAAGAGAACTGGAAGCTATTAAAAATGATAAAGTTGTAAGAAGAGAGAGAATAACTTCCAGAAAGCAAACTATTCAAAGCTTCCTGTCTCTGTGCAAATTTTAACACTTGATTCTGATTATGTATACTGTCTGAATTTCTAAATTAAAGCATAAACCTCATGGTTAGAAATGATTTTGTACACCATAGTATACATTATTTATAGAAACATGACTGAAGAGTTTTAAGGTAGTTTCTTCATCTCAGAATTTAAGCTAACAAGCTGACAATATATGTCCAAAAGGAATGAGTCTTAGCTCTGTAAAAGAAGCTGTGATTTCAATCCACCGTTGAGAACTTAATTTGGGTTTACAGATATGGCTAGTAGCAGTCCACCCACGAAGGACTCCATATTAATCAAGAAAGCCGACAGCAAACAGATGGTTACAATACCAAATAATGGCATGAAGTAACTGGCAGTTTCTTCTTTCTACTATAGGAGATTTTGTCCCTTAAGGTTCAGAGTAGTCAAGCTATCTCCAATATATGCCTGGAGGCAAAACAATTTAATGTCTTAATTCCTTGCTACTATCTCTCCTTGTCAGAGTAATGAGCAAACTTCTATAGCTACTTGTTGGCCAGCTTCAGAGTAGTCTTCCTTTTCTGATTCTTGTCTCTTCCAATTCTTTATCTCTCGTTCCTTATGCTCCACTGTGCAATCTCTTTCTGCCTTGTCTTAGTGCGTTCAGCACTTACTTTCAAATCCTTCTTATCCCTGCCCTGCCTACCATATCGCCATAGCAATTTATGGCCTCCTGCCCTAGTTTGTATCAGTTGACATTTTCTTCTGTTACTGATCTCACATTCTTCCTGCCAAGGGTGCCTTTTATCATCCAACCTCATTTAATGTAACAAACAGCCATTTGTGCCAACTACAGTACGTTGTGTACAGTACAGTACAGTATGTTGAAATGTATCCTTATCCCAGCTGCTCTATTTGCTAAAGCATTCCAAACTTTTCCTGGTTCTTTGAAACACATCCCCTACAGTTTTCTGTGAAATAAGAATAAGACCTTCTTTTCATGAAGTGAGTACATGGCAGAAGAATGAGTTGATACTGCCATCCAAATATATGTTAGTAAAGGTGATTGTTGACTCTTGTCCATCTTGCCTGCACAAGTTCTGAGAGAGTCTTTCCAAATAAATGAGGGTATGTACAATGCTCCTATTTATGCATCAGTTATCTTAAACAAGCAAAATTAAGGCCACAGAATGGCTTGGAATTATCATCATGCAATATATTAAACTTTTCCTTGAATCAATATTTTAGTCCAGATCATTTCAGAAACCAACCAGATCCCTGAAATGCAATGACTTAGAATTATTCTTTAGTTTAACTGAACCAGTGGACCATTTGATATGTTTTTGTTTTAAAGATAAATTAGAAAATCTTTCTGTAGCCTGGGCTCACATAGTATTATTATACTTCATCAGTGGTGGGATTCTAAAACTTTTCCTACCGGTTCTATGAGAACGTGTATGGTGCACACTTGCAGGACTCAAAGACCACTGTCAATGTCAGCGCTGGTGAGCTGAGCTGTTCTGCCACGTGAATCAGCTGAGCTAAAAACACAAGGGAATATAGGACAGGAAATGATGGGGGGGTGGGAGGATGGGGCCCACCCAAGGTGGTATTTTCCGGTTCTCCAAACTACTCAAAATTTTCATTACTGGTTCACCTGAACTGGTCCAAACTGGCTGAATACTACTTCTGTACTTCATGCAGAACACAGCCTTTATAAATGAACTATTGCTGCTAAAGCACCTTAATACTTTTTTGCAATTAAAACATTGGATAGGAAGTGATGAAGTAAGGAGGCAAAGCATTATTAATAGAATCAATTAAAGTTTGCACATTTGAGTTTTATTTGTAAATACAGAACACCGGCTTCATAATTAGCAGGAGAGACTTTACAAATCCTTTTCTACATAGCCCAGTTGGATTAGCTATGCATATTAGTTCCTGAGGAATTACCTGTATCTGATGGCACACATGGTGCTGCTTAAAAATAAAAGTTTTTATATTTACAAGAAGAAACAGAAATTCTCCCTATGGGAAAATGGAGAGGTCTTATGACATACTGTAACTGGTTTGCACTGTAAATAATATAGTATAGTAAACTGGTTTTCACTGTAAATAATATAGTAAAGTAAGTCTTTGGCAGTAATCTGTTTTCAAAAAAATGTACTTTGTGGCCTCTTTGTCACCATCACAAGCACAAATTGAGCTGAAGTCATTTTTGAGTGCTTTCGCTCCTTTTTAGCGTTATTGTGTTTCTCAGCTCATGGAGAATGGTTAATTTAATGTCCTCTGGCACCATATAGATAAAGATTTCTCTTCTGACAGATACCTGACATTATTGTGAATACAATTCTGAAGATATGACATCATCAAAAATGTAACAGAAGAGTCATGAAGTTATTCCATTTTGAATTGAATTCTACAAATATGGCGCTTGACCAATACTAGAGAAGGCAGGCAGGCTGAATATCATCTTGAACATAATACAGGCAACAATTTGGAGAGGTTCCTGTGAGTGGGGCAAGTTATGACTTATGATAAAGCCTTGTTAGGCTGGTTACAGCAGAAGAGAAGGAATGAAAACACAAAAGTGATTTTCTGGAGAGAGAGAGAGTAGTTCCCTAAGGATGGGCTCCAACATGAATCCGAAAGCTTGGAAGAGTAAACCGCTGGTCCCAGTGACTGACTCAGATTCGATCCTACAAAAAAGTAATTCATTGTGAAATTGAGCAACAGAAATTAAAACATAGTTGATAACAACCCTTATAATATTGGTAGTGCTGAGTTTATTCCAAAAAAGGGGAGGGGTAGCAAACTTTGGTATATAGATGCCTATTCAATACAATGCAAGCTTCTCCCAATTAGATCATCGGTGTCAAACTTGATCACGTCATGCGACGTATCGTGAGCTCTTTTTTTTGCCTTTGCGGAGCGAGGATGGGTGTAGCCTTCACGTGACGCATCCAGCCCACAGGCCGTCAGCTTGATACCCCTGGATTAGATGATAGGAATTGATTGTCACTTGTTCATAGAAAGGTGAAAGCCAGGAGCAAAAAAGTAAATTGTTCCTTTGTTACTGGCCATCACCATTTTAACAATGAAATTGTGAATTTAAAAATTCCCTGTTGTTGGTAGATGTTTTCTCGTAAACAGCCATAAACTGATCCCCAAATATCCACTGCATTCATTGCCCAGAAAGACTGGGGATCCTTGACATAACAACCATCACCTTTTACCCTCCCAAGTTTGTTGATTAACACCTCACAACCTCTTTCCATATTAGTCATACTAGTTGAGGTTACTCTGACTTTTTTTTTAATTCATGGAAAGGCCAGGTTTTCTCCCTCTGGCAGATGGACAGATCAGAAAGATCAGCAGTGACAAGAGGGGCCAAAAGAGGCATTTGGCTGAGCTTTTCTGGAGCCCCATCAGTCACAATGTTTAATGATTTATAGAGGAATATATTTATATTCCAAGTGATCGAGAAAAATCCTAGGACTCTGATTCCAGGGCCATAATATATCATCTGACCAGCTGTGAGCCACATTAATCTTATTTCAACTTGAGGTTAACATAGGCTAACAAACTGTTACACAACCAACAACAGCTGATTGAGATATACAGAAAAAGAGAGAAAGGTTTTTTTTTGATCTGCAACTGTAAGCACTGTGCAGCATCTACTAGTGTGAAGTATATTTTTAAGATTAGAGTTGCAAACTAATAATATAATTCGCTTTTCTGTGGCCCTTGGAGCACCTAACTATGATTGCTGGATGCTAAAATCATGATTTCCAGAGCACAAAGGATAATGACAACACATGTTCTAAAACAGACATTTCACAGTGGAAAAAAATCCGAAGAAAAAACAAGGGTCTTTTGAGTACGCTCAGTTCCTGCGATTACACGGGCATCTCATTATTTTTTTCTTGGAAACAATGCAGATGTGTCATTACCTCTTTCTAAGAATATTTTAAACTTCCCAATGCATTGTTAATCCTGATTTCCCATCTAAATACAATCCTATCTTATTTTTCTGAGTCAGGTTTGGCCTTTTTACCTCTTGCTTTGATCATGTGAACAGGAAATCCACAATTTGCCCCAAGCCCCAAAGTCACACACATATAATTGCTGCTCTTGATCCCCAAAAGGTACTCATTTTTGGTATTATCCATAATAGTAATATCAGAGGTGAAATAGATCTATAACTGCCAGTAGGAATAACCTTGACCAACAGGAAAAAGAGCTGCAATCAAGGCAATAGTTGGATAAAAGACCTTTGAGTCCAACGAAGAAATGTAATTTGGGAAAGCATCTTCAGACTTGATCCTTCCTAATTCTTTTGAAGGTAAAAGGAGAGAAGCGGGGGGGGGGGGGAGGAGAAGCACATCCAGACTTGCAAGATTCTATTAATGTAACCTTATAATGAAAGTAGTATTAGCATTTATAACTTTGGTTTCCTCGTTTCGTCAACCTTAGGCTGACAATGCTAGTATGAGGCATACTTAGTTTTGGAAGTTGGCATGGAATAGATATACCGCTGGTAGAATATCTGCTAGGTTTCTAACAACTGCAGAAAAGAATTTGGGAAAATGAGCACAGAATGGTTTCTGGAATTCTTTCCAACCACTTTACTGTCAAGGACCTTAAGGGGTAACAAGTGCTCTCTTTTGTGCAATGAACTAAGATTGGGTGTGGATATTAGTGCTTTCCTTTGCGTATCCCTTGCTTTCTGTGCATGAAGGTTAAGACAGGCTGCAAAGACTCTATCTACTCTGGGTCATGTTACTCAGGGAGTGGGGAGGGGAGGAATTTAGAAGAGTAGCTAGCAGCATTCCCAGGCTGTTAACCAGTTGCTTCTCTCCTGGCCTTCTGAAAGGTCTCCTATGGGGACACCAGGAGAGCATGCAGCCCTGAGGCTGGTTAGTCCCCTGAAGTCATCCCTTCACTTTTTAACTAATTTGAATTAGTTGAATTTGAAACCCTGGCAAAATATTGATCGACATGGCACACACTGATCCACCAAGGCTGCCAGACATTTGAAGACAGAAGGACAACCATATAGCACAAGAGAAGCGAGCACTCTGCAAAGCCAGACCTGCAAATGCTGCAATTGTGGTGCCCACACATGTCTACCCTTATATGTGGCAGAACATTCTGCGCCCATATAGGCCTTACCAGCCACCTGTGGACACACCGTGGACAGCCCACAACATGTTAGATGTCAAGGTCCTCTTCGAAAATGATGGACGAACATCATCAATTTGAATCGCTTGTCTCCTCTTAATTTTTTTTAAAAAAACTTTATATATATTATTTTATATTTTAACATTTTATTGTACACTGCCCACAATACCTCTTTGAAGGAGATGAATAGTACAGAAATGTGAAAAATAAAAACTAAACAAAGCTTAATGCAATAGGGGAGTGATGGCTAACCTTTTTGTCACTGCGTACCAGTGGTGGGTTTCAAAAATTGTTCGAACCTACTCTGTGGGTGTGGCCTCCTTTGTGGGAGGGGCTTGCCGCCCATGTGACCGGATATGAAGATGCCAACGTCACTTGTCAGAACCACCTTAAATTACCTCACACACAGCATTGGCATGCATAAGAATATGATGTAAACTTGTTTTTTAAAAGGCATCTTTGGTTTGCATTAAAACAACTTCAACACACGCAATGTTCTGATTGCACTACAAATGCAGTAGTCATCCTTACCTTTCACAGAGGCACTGAGTTTATAAATATGAGCATGATAGTGTAGAATAATTATATCCAAGGACCAGTGGTGGGTTTCAGAAAATTTTGGAACCTCTTCTGTAGGTGTGGCCTGCTTTCCGGGTCCACTGGTGGAACCTCTTCTAACCGGTTCGGTAGATTTGGTGAAGCGGTTCTACCGAATAGGTGTGAACTGGTAGGAACCCACCTCTGCTGCGTACCAAAAGCAGTGCATACCCATAATGCAAGACATGTGTGACATCCCTCCTGGTGCATGCATGTGGAACTCACTGCACTTCCCTACCTTCCCGCATATGCGACTATGACCCCATGCTTGTCCCCCATCCCCTGCATGTGCATGTGAGCCCCTGCATGCAGCCTTCCCCCACTCATGTGCACGTAACCCCCCCATGCTCCCCCACCCCCCTGCATGTGCAGTAGAGACTTGAAAACCAGCCGGGCAGCGGGAGCCACATGCGCATACACAGTGGAGCTGAGCTCAGCCAACAGCTTGCCTGCCCGCAGAGAAAGCTCTGCGTGCCACCTGTGGCACGCGTGCCATAGGTTCGCCATCATGGCAATAGGCGATATGTTGTTTGGGCGGGAGAGATATGCTTCCTTCATAGTCTCCAGACATATCCATTGTCTTTTTTTAAAAAAATTGCCAGTTTCTTCCACTGTACTAAATTTGGCTCTGTTCTGTTGTTTTCAGCGAGTTAGCCTAAAGAATTAAATGAGTTAAGCACTGACAGAGAATCTTTACATAGTTTCCTTACCTTGCTAGGTAAGTTGAAAAGAATAAAAAAAGGAAGCATGAGATTCTCCTTCCTACATTCTATGGAATTGGTTTCTATTTCAGCAGCAATCTTTTGAATGCTTCCCAGTGCCCTCCCCTCCATATTTTGCATCCCATTGACCAAAGCAGAATGTTATCATTGTGCTGATGTCACCAAATTATAATTCCCAGCATCCCCTGCCATTCCCTTTGTGGATGGGTTTGATGGTTGTTGTAAACTAACCCCTGGAGGAGATGTTCTCCAGTCCTTCTGCAGGCACTCTTGTATTTGTTTTCCCAGAACAGATATTATTCTCTGAGGATATAAATTTCACTTCAGTAGCTTCGCTCACAGTTAATCTAAATATGTTGGTAAAAAGGTAGATTATAGTACAGAATTGAAGCTTTTGGCTTCCTGGGAGGAGCTTGCTGGTGGAGGCAGCAAAAAATCAGCTGCCTCCGAATTCCTGGCTACGTACCTGTTTAGAGGATCTTCCATCTGACGTCTTATCAGGTTTTCTTATCCTTCAGGCAAGAAGGAAAGAAGAAACTGTTTTGCTGGCAAATGCTCTTTGATTTTTGCAGCTTTTGTGCTTGCAAGGAAAGGGGGGCTAGCCCAAGGCAGAACGGCTGTCCGTGCTGGGAACTTCAAACTGCCTTGTGCAGGACAAAGTAGGTCTCTCCGACTCTGCTCAAAGTTTTGTTTGATTTATTCTTATCACGAGCTGGATCCGTTTACTGTGGACAATAATTGCTTATCAACATTTTAGCTTCTTTTCTTTTTCTCCTCCGAAAAATTATTTACTCAGAGGCTTCTAAAATGGCGCCGAGCAGGCTGGTTTCTCCGGTAATAACGAACACTTTTTGCTAAATCCTCACAAGAATTCAAAACAAAAGAGATTGCTTATCATTTGTTTTGGTTTCACAATAGAAGAATTTTACTCCTTCATTAACCTTGCTTATTTGGAAGTTAAATGGTGATGAATCTGCTGAATGGTCTTGTTACAATGTTTACTCACTGAAAGTTTTGCCAAGCCTTAAACTTCAAAATAAAAGCCTCTTTACTTAAAGCTGCATATTCAGGCAATAGAGTTTCATTAACTGCAGGCAGATAAATTTTGAAATGGCCTCAAAACCAAATATTAACTTGAAGTCGTCACCCTCTACTTCCAGGGGCACATCTTCAGTGCCTGGCACAAAGCTGCAGCCTCCGCTTCCTACACCCCCTGCTGGGGATGTGTTAACGAAATAATTTTTCCTGAGTAATCTAAGCGAGGCTCTTAATGCACAGACAATTAAAATGGAAGATAAGTTTAGAGATAATAGAGAGGTGGTAAAGCAGGAGAGAAAAGAGGAAATAAAAGAAATGAAAGAAGAAATTAAAAGTGAAATAAAAGGACTTAAACAGGAGCTGTATGAGAAATTTGATGCTAAGGTTGATAAAATTAGAGACGACATGCTGAGTCTTGTAACTGTATTAACAGAACATATTTCTGGAGTGGAAGATACTCTAGAGGTTCTTAATGATGCCAATGCTAACTTAACAGTGAAAACAGAGGTGGTGGAACAAAAAGTGGAAAATGCTGAAAAAGAAATTATTATGATACAGTACCGACAAATGGAGTTCGCATTAAGAGTAAGGGGGCTGCGTGAGGAGAAACAGGAGAACCTGAAACAGATCCTATCGGAAGCTTTTGACCGCCTGATGGGAAGACCAGGGACCAATCAAGACTGGCAAATTGACAAAGCTTACCGCGTTAACTCCTGGCTGGCAAAGCAGAAGCAGCTTCCTCGAGACATCGTTATATACTTTACTACAAGAGAGTTTAGAAATATGGTACTGCAAGCATCTTATAACACTAAGCTTCAAATTGGCGGTCAAGACCTGGTTGTTTTGAAAGAGATACCACCTCAAATGTTAAGAGCCAGGAGAGACTACGCTTTTTTGGTCGAAGAACTCAGAAATCGTCAGATACAGTATAGATGGGATGCACCATTTGGCATCATATTTACATTTGATAAGCAAAGGTACCGCCTCAACTCTGTATGGAAAGCCCAAGATTTTTATTATAATATATTGAAGGCCGGACACCCTGCACCATCTGGACCTAGAGAAAGACCACAAGAAGGACAGGATAGACAGCAAACTACACAACCACCAGATAAGATGGAGCATCTCTCTTCTCTAGAAGTGCAAGGTGCTATGGAACCAAGACCAAGCCGCATGACTACTAGACGTATGGAGAAACAAGCTAAAAAGCAACAGCATCAACAATCATCGGCCATCGATCAAGGATCTACAACAACAAATCTGGAAGCAATGGGAGGAGCTAGACCTAAGGTTAAACAGGCCGTGCAGGAAGCTCTAAAAATGCTTCAACCAACCAAAGATGACAACTAAGATTTTAACATGGAATGTCAACGGACTGAACTCTCCACAGAAGAGGAAGAAAATATTTCATTATCTCAAACAGTTTAAGAACGATGTAATTTGTTTGCAAGAAACTCATATCAAGTCAACTGATCAAAAATATTTGATCAACTCAAAACTTGGTCAACATTTTGCAGCTTCTGCTATGGAAAAGAAGAATGGTATAGTTGTATACTTAAGAAAAGATATGAAAGCTGAATTAATAGAAGCAGATCCCTTCGGAAGATATATTGCTTTAAACTTAATCTTAGAAGGGAAAAAGACATTACTTTTGGGAATTTATGCTCCCAATCAACAGCAAGATAGATTCTATAGAAATCTTCATGCTAAATTAGTACAGTGGGACTATAGTTCCTGTATACTATTGGGTGACTGGAATGGAGTGATAGACACTAAGAGAGATAAGAAGATTTCCCGCCTAAATACCAAGATGCGAGCAAAGTTACCCAAATCTTTCTTTGACATTATGGATGATTTTGAATTGAGAGATATTTGGCGAGAAAGAAATGCAGAGGAATGTGACTTCACTTTCTTCTCGGACAGGCATCAATCCCTCTCAAGGATTGATTTTATTCTAACCACTAATGATTTGCTTTCTAGGGTCAAGAAAACAAAGATTGCAGCTAGGATCCTTTCGGACCATAACCCAGTTTGGATGGAGTTGGGAAGGGTAGTGCAGGCAAGAAGGTCTTGGAGATTGAATGAAAACTTATTTAGATATGAAAAGTATATTAATGATTGTAAAAAATTACTATCTGAATATTTTGTTTTGAATATGAATAAGGGTACATCTATGGAATTTGTATGGGACGCAAGCAAAGCGTATATGAGAGGAGTTTTGATGAATATAAATAAAACACATAGAAATAAGCAAGGGTTAAAACGAACAGAACTGGAAGAGGAAATTAAGAGAAAAGAGCTCGAGTTAATAATGAACCCAGACGATACAAAGGTTAAGGAAGCTATTAACATATTAAAATCTCAATTTGACATGTTGATCTCTGACCAGGTGGCTACTAATCTATTATATGCAAAACACAATACTTTTTGTAATGCAAACAAACCTGGCAGATGGTTAGCTTATCAGATTAGGAAAAAAAAGGAAAACTCGAAATATATCTAAACTGATTTACAGAGGGAAGGAGGTGTTTCAACAGGAAGAGATTCAAAAGGCTTTCGGGGAATTTTTTACAGAACTGTATAAAGGGGATAAAATTAATGGTTTAGACATAGACAAATATTTAGACAAAGAGAAAATACCTTCAGTTAGAGAAGAACACAGGCAAAAACTGAATCAACCAATAACCTCGGGGGAAATCCTGCAGGTAATTAAGCAATTAAAGTCAGGGAAAGCACCAGGTACAGATGGCTTGACAGCGGTTTACTATAAAAACTTACAGTTAGAAATGGTAGAACCTCTTAGAGAATTATTTAATATGATTCAAACGGAAGGTAAAGTCCCTCCATCTTGGAAGACAGCGTTTATATCTTTGATACCCAAAGAAGATCAAGATACTACTCAACCCAAAAATTATAGACCTATTTCATTACTGAATGTAGATTATAAAATTTTTACTAAAATATTAGCAAATAGGTTAATGTTGGTCACTCAACAATTGATACATACGGACCAAACAGGTTTTATACAAGGGAGGCAGATGAAAAGTAATGTTAGATTAATTATTAATGCATTAGAATATTTGGGAAAGAACAACCAGATCCCTGCTGCGTTTATATTTTTGGATGCTGAGAAGGCCTTTGATCGAGTTAACTGGCAATTTCTGTTGAAGATATTGCAAAAAATGCAGATAGGAGATAATTTTTACAGTCAATTAAAGCAATATACCAACAGCAAACAGCACAAATCATAGTCAATGGAAGTTTAACAGACTCTTTTCAAATTGGAAAAGGTACAAGACAGGGCTGTCCTTTGTCCCCATTATTGTTTATTATAACTTTGGAAGTATTGTTGAATAAAATACGGGGCTTGGATGGTTTAAAAGGGATCAAGATTAGGCAGCAAGAATATAGAGTCCGCGCTTTTGCGGATGATTTGGTCATAATATTGGAACAACCGCAGGAATCCAGTATGGTTTTAATGAATATGATTAATCAATATGGTCAAGTGTCGGGCTTTAAAATAAACTTAGGAAAAACCAAAATATTAGCTATAAATATGAATATTAAACAAAAGGAAGAATTAGGATTGATGCTAGGATGTGAGGTAGTTAAAAAAGTCAAATATCTTGGAGTTAACATTTTAACTTCAAATGGGAAATTATATAAGCATAATTATGAACCACTTTGGCATAGCATACAGACAGAGATGGAAAAATGGGAGAAATTGCACTTATCTTTGCTGGGTAGGATAGCGGCAGTGAAAATGAACATTTTACCAAAATTTTTATTTCTCTTCCAAATGTTACCTATACTTAAAAAAGATGCGAACCTTTTAGAATGGCAGAAGGGTATCAATAAATTTGTGTGGGCAGGAAAGAAGCCGAGGGTAAAGATGAAAATAATGCAAGATGTACGTGAGAGAGGAGGATTGAAGCTACCTAATTTAAAACTATATTATGATGCAGTGGCATTATCTGTAATTAGTGATTGGATTCACTTAACCAATGATAGAATATTGAACATTGAGGGACACGATCTGGTATTTGGGTGGCATGCTTACCTGTTATTCAACAAAAAATTAGATAAGAACTTTAAAAGTCATATTTTAAGAAATGCTTTATTGCGGGTCTGGAAGAAATACCAATATAAATTAAATGACAAGTTACCCATGTGGGCAATTCCTAGACACGCAATTGAAAATATGAATACAGCACAAAAACAGGACAGAATTACCTACAGACAGCTTCTTACCTCGGAAAGGGGGGTATTACAATTAAAATCTTTAGAGGTATTAAAAGAGGAGAAGGTAGTTCAAACATGGTTCCAGTATGGGCAATTACAGGCTAGGTGGAAAATAGATCAAAAAATTGGTTTTATTCAAGTTGAGGATAATCTGTTTAAACAAATAAGAGATCAAAGCTTAATGCATATAAAGAGGATATATAATGTATTAATACAGATGGATTCGGAAACAGAATTAGTTAAAGATTGTATGATAAAATGGGCTCAAAATATTGAGGAACCAATAATGTTGGATACATGGGAAAGAATCTGGGTAAGAAATGTGAAATTTACACAAGCTCAAAATCTGAGAGAAAATTTTTACAAGATGTTCTATAGATGGCATTTAGATCCTAAAAAGTTGGCTTCTATGTATCCGAATGTACAGCCTAAATGTTGGAGGTGTGGTTCTCTCGATGCTACATATTATCATATATGGTGGACCTGCCAAAAGGTTAAGGCATTTTGGATAAAAATATGGTGGGTCATGCAAAATGTTTTTAAAAGAAGGATAAAGTTTAGTCCTCAGTTATTTTTACTAGGTATATGTACTGACTTTACAGTGGTAGAGACCAATTTGACTCTGCACCTGATAACTGCAGCAAGACTGTTGGTGGCGCAATATTGGAAGAAGGAAGACTTGCCTACAATCCAAGAATGGACATTGAAAGTAACAAACTTAGCTGAAATGGCTAAAATATCGGCATATCTCAAAGATCATTCAAATGAGAGATATAAACGAGACTGGAAAAAATGGATTGACTATATACAAAATAAATACGGGACTAAGAAATTCCAGTTAGCCTATGCTTAAGATCAGAAATGATTTAAACTGTTAAAAGTCAGTTCAGTAAGAAGAAGCTAAGGTCAATCTAGAATGTTATTAATTTCTTTATTTCTTTTTTCTCAATAGATTTTAGACTGTGTTAGTTAAAAATCCATACCGGGTACGGGTTCTGGGAAGTCGGGGGGGGGGGGGAAGGAGGAGGGGGGGTGGGGGGGTGGAGGGAGGGAGGGGTACACACAACAAAAAAAAAATTGTACCTCAATGTCTTAATGATTGACAGAATTGAAGCTTTTGTTATTTGTAATTTTATTACAAGATATAGAGAAAGGGACACATTTCAATGGATTAAAGTACCTAATGGTTTTTAGTTAATCCTGGGTTGTTTGTGGCATGATTTCATCAATTTTTAGTTCTTTATTATATGTTTATTATACATTTATTTCTCAGCAACTTAGATTTGCCTCTGAACTCTTCTTTCCATTATTAAATCAACCCTCTTAATAGTTCAGAGGGTCCCTTTTCTTCATCTTCCCCCAGACTTAACAAACATCTTGAAACTACCTTACTGAAACAACACCATTGTTCTTTCTCAGTGAGGGCAGTGTGATATTTCTCTTTTTAATCCATACTGGGGAATCTCTTCTCTTTTCCTCTACTTTAATTAATATAGCTGTTTTCTCTTGACTCCCACGCTTGCCTGTTAGGCAATTCTTCCTTTCCTGTAGTGGCATGAACAAGCTCCATACTTATAACCATCATATTTGTCTCTGTTACTTAGCTTCTCTATCCTCCTCTACTTTGGTTTCAAAGAAAATTGCCTCTGCAGTTATTAAATTTGGAAGTGAAGGTTAAAGGGAGCAGAACGCTTTAATGCTACTTTGGATTCAGGTGGGAAACCCTGCTTCCTGCTAAGAACTTCTGCCAATATCCCTTTCATTATCTTCTAGGTGGTACTATTTATAGGTCCAAAGGCTGTGTCTCTTTCTCCTGATCTATAGAGGTGGGCTCTAACAGGAGCTGTCAGTGCAATTATATCATTCCTAGTAAAGTCTGGGGGTGGGTGCTTTTCATCTCTTTGACTCTAAAGCACAGGTTCTCCTTCTAAATGTTTGCCCCACTGAGCACAAAGAGCCACAATCTTATTAAAGAAGACAGCTGATTGAAATTTCATGAAAAGCTTTTTGCAGAGTCTGGCAAGGGCTTTACATAAGAGGCTTCACAAAGTGCTTTTAGCAGAGATAGGGAAGTCTTATGTAGGGCACTTGAACAAATGCTTGCCAAGGGTTTTATTTCAGATGCTCCTAATCATGATTGGCCAGGAAAAGCCAACAGCAAGCTGGGAGGCAGCCACAGAAATGTTGGGAGTAAAAGAAGAATAGAAAAGAAAACAATTTAAAGAAATCACTCTGATTTCATGGCATCGATTTTACAATCCCCGCCCAGATCATCAGCATTAGCAATAGCATTTAGACTTATATACCACTTTACAACCCTCTCTAAGTGGTTTACAGAGTCAGCCTATTGCCCCCAACAATCTGAGCCCTCATATCAACCTTGAAAGGATGGAAGGCTTGAGCTGGAAGTGCTTCAGACATGAGTTAACTGACATAAAGGATCCAGTCTAAATCCTGTTCAGATTCCTTATGGTCATCTTGATATTGAATTGCTATGAATGATTGACGCTTATTTTCTTGATATTTAATATGCATTCTGTTTTTTTTCATGCAAGCATTCAAACAACTGGAGAAATACAAACAATGAATAAAGGAACTGTATTTCTCATTCCATTTTTCAGACTCTAATTACTGTTTATTTCTGTAATTAAAATATTTTAATCCCACTCCTGGTTAAAGATTTCAAGATGCTTAACAGCTAATAAAATGAAAAAAATATTAATAATCCCAACAATTTACTGGCTACTCTAATTTGAATGTAGCAAGATAATAGTGGTGTATTTTTAGACTACTGTATACATCAGCAGTGAAGCTACTTGCAGATTTGAAAAAAAATCTACTTATTGCTTTCTGTGTGCGCTTCGACACCTTCATTTAAATCAAAGTAATAATACTGTTTCATAATCTGAACTACAGTAATCACTTCAGCAATTTAGTCTGTGACGGTTTGTCTAGTCATTTATTTAGACTGCAAGAGCAGCACAGTAACCTTTAGCACAGTCCTTCAGTCATTTTAGAGAGAATTTCCAATGCTTTTAATCTGGTGGGGATATTTGGAACGTTGGAACATAACAATGGGTCTTGTAAATGGTTGTGGTGCTGATGGTGAGACTTGGGCTGATGATTGGCAGGCTTGCAGTTGTTGACATGAGTTGGGGTGAGTTCCTGTCACATGGTCCAGTTCTTGCTGACTGTGGGCAACTGCAAGTATATAAATGGGTACCACTTTGGTGGGCAACTCAGCAGGGACATGAAAGGAACTCCCAACTGGATGTCTCCCAGGCAATAGTGATGACACCATTCAATCCTTTCAACCTGGAAGTGCTTTGACCAGTGGTGGGTTCCAGATCCCGTTGCAACCGGTATGCTGCAACGGGGCCAGGCATCCACCTTGGGCATGCGTGCTGTGCATGCGTGCACACCCACTGCCCTGCGACACTCCAGCTGCTCGGAGGAGGTCGCACAGGCACCATATGCTGCGTGTGCATGCGCAAATGGCCCGGTTGGCTTAAAAGCAGGTAAGAAATGAGGGAGCCCACCAAAACACCATTCCGGTACAGTGGCTGCTGCTCCCAGCTGCCACCGGTACACCC
This sequence comes from Thamnophis elegans, assembly GCF_009769535.1. NCBI lineage: Eukaryota > Metazoa > Chordata > Lepidosauria > Squamata > Natricidae > Thamnophis > Thamnophis elegans. The sequence continues at coordinate 44,450,883 of NC_045544.1, read as the reverse complement.
GTACTGGTGGCAGTATCGGCCGGAACCCACCACTGGCTTTGACACTTCTAACATGACTGTAATAGTAGTACTGCCTGTATGTGCTTTTCTGTCTAGTCCTTTTCTTGAAGGACACTTCCAAATTCAAATGCCAAGCTTTGTAAGGGGACTTCACTTTAAGATAGATTTGAGTGGATCAGTGTTCCCTCCCCTCTGCTCTCCCCTCTAAAATGAACTAAAGAGGCCTTTGGTTCACTTCATACTGTTCCAGTCAACTCAACTGGCAGTTCTAGCAGCTGACTATGGCACTTCAGGTTCTGAAGCTTCTTCTGACTATTAGAACCAGGGACTTGAAGCAACCCAGAGTATCCCAATAAGGAGAATCACACTGGTCCCACTGTCCTTTGGTATGAGTGCAGTGTGAGTTAGAGTGCAGTACTGCAGGCTATTGTAATTCAGCTGTCTGCTAGCTGCAGTTCAGCAGTTCAAATCTCACTGGCTCAAGGTTGACTCAGACTTCCATCCTTTCGAAGTCGGTAAAATGAGGATCCAGATTGTTGAGGGCAATATGCTGGCTCTGTAAACTGCTTAGAGAGGGCTATAAAAGCACTATGAAGAGGTATATAAGTCTAAGTGCTATTGCTATCGCTGTGCAGCCCTGACCTATAAGTGCAAAGCCAATCCAATCTCAATAGAATATTTGTAGCTCAGGGTGGAACCTGGATTACTTGGTGCTCTCTAAAGCCTGGTTGTCTACCTTGGTTAAGCTGTTGTTTATTGTTTGATTGTCTGAGCTGGTAGTTCCTTGACTGGGCCATTGTTCACTGCTTGAACACTAATATATAAAGAGAGACCAAATTCCACTCCCTTCTAGCACTGACAATATTACATAATTGGGTAATGAAACTTCTGCATGAAAACAACCACACTTAGGAAGCACCAATCTACAAGATTCTTCCCTTACCCAGATTCCTAGTCTTATAATGTAACATTGAATTACATTGAGCACTGCAGCTCTATAATGTTCTGAGATTCTCAGAACAATTTGGTGATATTTTAATTTTAGGAACTTATTCGGAGTGCAGAAATTGCTATGTAGAAGTAGACAATATAGGTAATTCTCCCCATGCATGGAATGTGGAAAGAGAAGGAGATGGGAAAATGTTATAAACATGCTTTTTTGAAAAGGCACCTGGACTTTCTTTGTTTTTTTTCTTGAAGACATTTTGCTTCTCATCCAAGAAGCTTTTTCAATTCTGAACTGAAGAAGCTTCTTGGATGAGAAGTGAAATGTCTTAAGAAAAAAAAAGCCCAGTTGCTTTTTGAAAAAGCATCTTTGTGACAGGAAGGCAGGAAGGAAACATTTTGGTGTTGTTTTTAGCCTAATCTTTATTGCCCTGCTTACAGTAACTACCTCTCCGGTTAACCCTTATTACATTGTAACAGCTAAGGCGAAGTGCCCATCAATGTGAGTGATATTGAGTTGGCCATGCCCACCAGTCAAATGATCACTGAACCCCACCTACCCAGCTGGTCATTAGGGTAGAGAACCGGTTGTTAAATTATTTGAATCCCAGCACTGTCTATAAGCTTTCCTTGTTAAATAATAGAATTTTCTGAGCATTAATTTTTGCAATAAATTATAATTTCAATTTCTTTTTCTTCAAAAACCATAGAGGATATGTCAGAAATCCTTGACCTTCAAACAAAGATCCCTAAGTAGAGGAAAATACAATTACCAATGTCAAAGCTTAACAATTGAGCTAAATTAATTATGATTTTTACCACTATTTCTAAGTAAGCAGTAAATATTTTCATCACTCAGTAGTGCTAGAGTACCTGTGCCATGGGTTTTAATGGCCTTCATCTATACATAATTTATTGGTTGCTTCTTCTATATTTTATATTTCTTCCCTTCTCTTTCTCCTGTCCCTTTCCTTTATTTGTTGAATCTTCCTTGGCCCAGTAATATTTTATGTCTCCAGGGTCATGAGTGGCAATCTTCACAAGTTGATGATGACATAATGTATTTGTTGGTTATTAACATTCCACAGGACTCTCTTTATTGTTGTTGCAACTGAAGAACATGACACACATTAGCAACCTTCTTCTAAACTACAGTCACACTTGAGCAACTACTACGCTACCAGGAAATTTAAAATCCAAATGTTTGACGTACAAGATGTCCCAGTTCCAATTCCTTGAACTCCATAATTGGACCGATTAACCCAGGAACACCATGAATCTGAAAAATAGAATGTCAAAAAGTAATAGTTTCACTTAATCAAGAATGGATTGCTAAATTGTTACTATAATTAGAAAAAAGTTATGGGCATTCATATTTCATATTTTGCTTCCTGATGATATATTTACTATTCAGACTACTTGCATTCAATAGCTTGATTTTGGAAACACTCCAAGCAAGGAGTATTCTGAATGCTTTCAAATATTTCAAGGAAAGGAAAGAAGAGTAGCAAGATGAACTAATGAATTTCTGTATTATATTTAACATCAGAACTCTTATTGTTTCTAATTTTTATTCACCAGGTAAACTCAGGATTCACCTGAAGCTCCTTGTCATTTTAATTTAGAATTTAGTTTTCATGTTTGTTTCATTTTAGTATATGAGTGTGAAGCATTCAGACATCAGTTACTAACTTATTATAATAAGATAAATATATGAAGGAAGAAATCCTGAATGCAATATTTTGCAGACTAGGTTTTCATAATCTGAACTACCACTTTTGCTGCTGAAGAATTGAAAGATAAATCACCCTTAAGTATATTTCAAAAAGATGCATGAGATGTTAATGATTCTTTAAAAATAAATCATTTTTGATGAGATTTTTTTAAAATTAATATGGCCTCCAGGAATAACTGTACAATTCTGAGATTCACAGTCACACCTTTTCAAACTTGTTCTGATTTATCTGTGAAACTGGTTAATCTTTTTTAAGGAACTGCAAATCCATGGGTGGGCATTTGCTATGGGTCCTCTTGCTGAATGATGCATCCAGAGACAGACATATGCATACCAGTGGTAAAATTCAAATTTTTTTACTACCGATTCTGTGGGGGTGGCTTGGTGGGCATGGTGTGGTTGGTGGGAATGGCAGGGGAAGGATACTGTAAAAATCTCTATTCCCACCTGACTCCAGGGGAAGGATACTGTAAAATTTCCATTCCCTCCCCACTCCAGGGGAAGGTTACTGCAAAATCCCCATTTCCTCCCAATCAGCTGGGACTCGGGAGGCAGAGAATAACAGTCAGGTGAAGTGACTGCAGTACAGCACTCTAACCACTGCACCACCTCGGCTCTAGAATAAAAGGTGACTGTGTTGCTGCAGGATGGGGGCAATGAGCAGAAGATGTCCAAGATCTCTTCATTGCTTGTAATTTATGAGCTTCACCTAGGAGTAATGAAATTATCTATCTATCTATCATCTATCTATCTATCTATCTATCTATCTATCTATCTATCTATCTATCTATCTTTCATCTATCATCACCTCTCTCCCCCTCTCCCCCCTCTCCCTTTCCCCCTCCTCTTCTCCCCCCTCCCACCCCCTTTCCCTCTCCCTCCTGCAGTCTTTACCCAGGATTTCTTGCTATTCATTTCTTGACCTTAAAATGTGGAAGACACCTGCACTGTATTGTAATAAGTATCCTGCTGGTCTTAGTCTCCTTGGCACCTTCATCAACATACCTGTGATCGCTGTATTTAATTTTTGTTTCTGGTGCTCAGCATTTCTGAGCTGGCTAAAGTGAAGATCACAGATTGTCTTGTTTTGAAGGGTTATTGAGAAGTGAATGAAAACAATGGTGGAGTGGAGAGGGATGAATAAGAAGGAATGAATAAGTTGATTATTTTAAAGCAAAATCTAGAAAAAGAGAGCAGTGAAACATCAATACTTCCTGAACATCATGTGAATGATTTCATTAAGCAGATATCCTGCTGATATTTGATTTACTTGGAGTAGAGTCTCTGCCCCAGATGAAATTAAAGAATGAGAGATCTCTTGGAGTAAGTTCTGTCATTAAACAGAGTTTCTTCTCATAAAACATCATTTCATGGGCAATGAAACAATGCAAGTCATTGTTTATTTTATTTATTATTGTCAGCAAGCTGTTGGCAATTAAATAATCAGCAAATTGTAGATTCTTTATTTTCATTATTATAGTTTTACTTTCAGGAAAGAGAGGAAGTGTTCCTGGGATTTTTTTAAATTATTCTTTTTGCATTGGGTTTCAAAATAACTTTCTTGGGCTTGATACTATTTATGAATAGTGATGAAGGGGAATTTTTTTTTGTTTGCTTCCTTAGAAAGCCAGAATTTGAGGTTAACCCAAAAAAAACCCAAAAACCCTGAGCGATATATACATCCACTTTGCTCTTCAAAATCTGGGTATGAGGTACTTGTATTTACCCATATATGGGTTGCTGAATTAGTTTTTCCCATCCTTTTTCCTGATAGCATAAGCATCTGTTCCTAAACCACAATGAAATCAAAATGGCAGAATGTGCATTGTGATGACACAACACAAACTCCACTCTTCATTCTTGCATTGCAGTGACAAATGCCAGTACATATGTCATGTTATTGTGATACATGTTTATGTCATGTTATTGTGATACATGTTTAATCACATCAGTGACATGCGGTGAGGTTTATGACTGGTGAGGCAGCAATTTTTTTAGACTTGTGGACTTCAACTCCCAGAATTCCACAGCCAGGCATGCTCAGTTCTGATTTAAAGTGACAGCATTTGTTTTTCTCCTTTGCTAAATAAGTTTCCTTCTTTCTTTTTCTTTTTCTTTTTCTTCTCCCTTCCACTCCTTCCTCCCTCTCTCCCTCCATCCCCCCTCTCTCAAACACACACACACACACACACACACAGTTGCACCAGGAGGATGAAGTTTGAATTCCTTCTCTCCCTCCCACCCACACGTACCTTTTCCAGCTGTTTCAGAGAGGATTTCAACTCTGCTCTTGCCTGCCATCATGAAAAGAAACAAAATGTAAAAGGAAAAAGGCAAGAGCTGAGGTCAGGCTGGGCTAGTTGCTGCCAGAGTCACTGTGGATGACTCTGCTTAACTGTTTAAAAAAGCCTCTAAAAAAGCACCCTTTACAGGAGGAGGCAGGAGAACAATGTGCCTCATCTATGTCAGGAATTTTTCAGCTTTTAACCCTTGCTTAACTCTGCTCGAGTGATCATGAAAAGTCAAACTAGATGAGGCACATCGTTCTCCTGCTGCCTCCTGTAGCGGGCACTTTTTAAGAGGCTTTTTTAAACAGTTAAGCAATAAGCAGAGTCATCCATGGTGACTCTGGCAGCAACTAGCTCAGCCTGGCCTCAGCTCTTGCCTTTTTCCTTTTACAGTTTTTTGTTTTCATGATGACAGTGGTGAGGCTCTGCCTCCCCTGCCTCCCCTGACTGCACGTCCCTGAATCACATTCTCTTCTCCCCGCTCCCGCCAGCCCCCTCACCCAACCTTGTGAATGCGCTGAGTGATACTCCTATTTTTTAACAGCTACATAATAACAAGGTCATTTCCATGCTTGAAGTAGAGCCTTTTGAAATCAACCATCACCAGACAGCAAGAATTTCATTTAATTTCCTTTCAAAGAAAGTTAATCAAGATCTGCATGTTATCCATTAGCCCGAGAAAAAGGCAAATGAGACCAGAGAATGAAACAAAAGGGTTATGAGGGTCATATCATCACAATCTGCCTTCATTACTTTCTGCTACTTTATCCCTAGTCCTGAAGATCTCATTCAATTAAGAGACAGAGAAGAAATGGAGGAAAGCTTATACACCTCACAAAGCAATAAAAGTCATAGAAACTTAAAGCCTACTGAGGAAGGTCCCTCAGAACTAAAATTAAAAAGATCTTCTCCTGTTCATTAGATACTACTTAGGAACTTTACTAAATATATCTTTAGAATTCATGAAAATAAGTCTGAATATACAATTAGATCATTATACTGTTTCTTACTGAATGTTTGTGTCAGCCTGTACATTAATTGTGAGAATAACTTACAACTGGTATCCACTTGAAACTGTGAGGGGAAGTTTATTCAATTAGGCCATGAGCTAAAATGCTAAGGTGATCAATTTGCCATGAAATAATCTTGTCCAAATACTACTAGGCAATAAGCAAAGCTTTCAAGTTTAGAACAAGGAGGCTTGTAGTAGGGCTCAGAGTTTCAGAGAGCCATATTACCATTATTATTTCAACTGCAATAATAATAGGAAGAATAACACAGACACTGCTTTTATATTAAACATTTCATTCTCATTTGTAGGACAGAGGATTCTACTGAAAAAATGACACACACCCATTGGGCCCATAAATAGGTTCATTATAGATGGGAAACTTGAACAGGCAATCATTAAATATAATGAGACTTATAGTTCAAACTATCTGGATTATCTACGATTAGGGAAAAGAGCTAGCTGGGTTACACAGTTTTCAAAGTAGTGCATCTCTACAATAATCTTGGCATTGACGAACAGTGTTTTAATCAAGCATTAAGCAATACTGAAGAAGTCACTTTTTCTGACCCACTTCTTCTAGTAGCAGTGATATAAGAGCTATTTGCACCATGTAATAAATGCGTCAGAGAAAAAAGAGCCTGAAAGGCAATGAGGTAGTGCAAAGAATAGATACAGCAAATAAACAGAAATGGCTTACTCTTGAGTAGGGTCCCCAAACTATTCAGCTTATCCACCACTTCATGCAATTATGGATCGTTTATTGACCTCAAACATTTATTATATGAAAATAATTTCATAAATACTTCTTGAACTAATAGTATTATGAGAAGAAGAAGGAGGAGGAGGAGGAGGAGGAGGAGGAGGAGGAGGAGGAGGAGGAGAGGAGGAGGAGGAGGAAGAAGAAGGAGAAGGAGGAGGAGGAGAAAGAGAAGAAGAAGAGGAGGAGGAGGGGAGGAGGAGGAAGAAGAAGGAGAAGGAGGAGAAGGAGAAGAAGAAGAGGAGGAGGGGGAGGAGGGGGGAGGAGGGGGGAGGAGTAGGAAGAAGAAGGAGAAGAAGGAAGAGGAGGAGGAGAAGGAGAAGGAGGAGGAGGAGAAGGAGGAGAGGAGGAGGAGGAAGAGGAGGAGGGGGAGAAGAAGAAGAAGAAGAAGAAGAAGAAGAAGAAGAAGAAGAAGAAGAAGAAGAGAAAGAAGAAAGAAGAGGGGGAGGAGGAAGAGGAAGAGGAGGAGGAGGAGGAGGGGAGGAGGAGGAAGAAGAAGGAGAAGAAGAAGAAGAAGCAGAAGAAGCAGAAGAAGAAGAAGAAGAAGAAGAAGAAGAAGAAGAAGAAGAAGAGGGGGAGAAGGAAGAGGAAGAGGAGGAGGAGGAGGGGAGGAGGAGGAGGAAGAAGAAGGAGAGAAGAAGAAGAAGAAGAAGAAGAAGAAGAAGAAGAAGAAGAAAGAAGAAAGAAGAAGAAAGAAGAAGAAGAAGAAGAAGAAGAAGAAGAAGAAGAAGCAGCAGCAGCAGCTCCTCAATCCCTTGGATAATCTCATCAAGCCTTGGGGGGTTGACATTGATCACTTTGGAAAGCCTTTCTTTTGAAGGTGATTGATTGACCGTAGATTTTCTCCAAGAAAAAAACAGCTCCAACTTGGTCCTTCATTAATGTTACAACTTAATGTAATGAGATGGGACCACTGTGCTTTTGTTTCCCACAAATCTGTAGCTTTATAGCTATCTCTTTTAGATGTATGAGAGATTGCACCAATTTATTTTAATGTTTCATTTTATTTTTATCTATCACCCTATTTTAAAATATGTTTGCTACATCACAATGAATTGTGTTGAATGTAAAGATTATATTTTAAAAAAACAATACTTTCATTAAAATCATGAAGAAAAGCACAACTGTACATAGTGAACAATATACTGGAAATATAGTTTATAGAAATCTCTGATGATTGAACAGCAGTTATTTGAAACTGGCAAAAAAATGTCACTCTGGCATAATTATAGCCCACATACAAGCTAGCAATATGGAAACTTGGCCCTCTTCCTAGTTTGAATCTTACAATATTGGCATTGCAAAAAAAAAAAATTGTAATTATTTTTCCAAGTGTGTAACAAGAAAGCTGCTTTACTATTAAATAATTGTTTTAAAACTGTAGGAACTATTAGCCAGAAGATAATATAGTCTACATTTTCTTTTGTGCAAAAAACCATGATGTCCTTTGAAGATTTTCATTGCTTTTTTTTCTAAGAACGCCTCTAAATCTCCTAGAGGAAAACTAAGCTCCCATATATGGGCTGGTGTTAAAACAAGTATAGGAAAAGAGATCATCTTCTACCATCCTCAGATGCTTCCCATGGGCTTTAAGAGGTTCTTGTTGATATCTTGAATATCTTCCTGCCTCTCTCAAATAAGGCATTCCATGTTAAGGAAACACAATTATGGTTGTTCTTGCATGACTCATTTTCCCAAGGTAAGGGAAACAGGTGATCTTTCCTACAAAAATGTTGCTGGAAGGAAAAATTGAAACCTCTCTTCCTTACAGTCTGAATGTTCTGTAGATATATATATGTGCACAGGTATGTGCAAGAGAGCAAGTCAGAAAGAATGTGCTGGCACATCTCTAAATTGTACATATTCTGTTCATTTAAGCAATCTCCAATAGATTAGAAATGCAACTAATGTGATCTCCAGGTTGCAAAATTTGATCTGCTAAAATTTTAGAAACCTAAGAAACTTGGAGAAAAGCTTAAATGGTCAACAAACTACATCTTTACTCTGTGTTGTTTTCAAGACTGGTTCCATCTGTGGCAGTGCTCATAAGTGTATTTATTTCTGCAATAAATTTAAAAGATCAGCAAAGGTTATGGGTCTATGTAGCCCAAACCCTGTTTATGCTGTTTTCCAGGTGATCAACCAGTATTTTTAATACTGAATCTCAGAATTTAGCACACTGTGAACATATGGTTTCAGTAATAAAATTATTGGGTACAGTAAAGCCAGTTTCCTATTATAAAAATATCCACAGTTGACAAGCAGCAGGAAATCCAATTATGTGAGCACAGAATAGAAAATATCACCAGTTATTTTGTCAATGCTTTATTAAACAAAATAATAGAATAGTGAAACCATCCTAAGTAGTACATCCTGTTGAGTTCAGGGCCTACTCCCAAATATGTGACTGAAGAATTGCAGCCAAAATGTCTCAGAGGGATAATATTTGCTCAGCTCATATAACCCATCAAGAATTATGGTCAACGAGTCCATCTTTTATTTTAAGATTGAAATGTGCTGCTTTTGAAAACGACATTTTTTTTAAATTTCCAGAATCTTAGTTCTTCCTTGAGGATAAATGCACTAGCTCAATACAGATAGCCAGCTTTCTTGAGGTTCAAATCCTCTTAAAGTAGAGTGTCTGTAGTTCACCCATAGGGTGTTGCTCAACTCATGTTCAGGTAATTTTTATGCAGTTTACAAAGCGAATAGAAATTTCAGTATTCTGTCCTCTCTGGTTACAGTCAAAGATTACACAAAAGTTGCAGCTGTGGTAGACCCCTATCTCAATGGTTCTCAACCTGTAGTCTGTGGGCCCCTGGATGGGCACAATGTCATCACAGGGGATCTGCAAAGGCTTGAAGAAATGTTGTGATTTAAATCTTGAGTTAAGTTTTGATGGTCCGTGCCCATGTCCCATAGCCACAAAAGATATTTAAAGGGGGTATGTGATGAAGACCACTGCCCTATCCTGTAAAGTGTGATAGTTATGAACTGTGACAAGCATCCATCTCCTCTTGGCTTGCCTCTTCACTAAGTGACTTGTGTCAGATCCATAGGATAACACATTATGTGGTCAACGTTCTTGCTGAAGATGGGAAGAATTCTATATTGCCAATAGCTGCCTATGAATCTGCATTGAGCAGGAAAGCAGGGGTTTATGTGATTAAAAGGTCCACTGGTTTAATGAGAGAAAGAACAGCTAACTAATGAGTCTCATTGGCAGTTTGAGTAGACTCACTAGTATGAATGGAGTGGTGGTGATGGAAATCAATGAGTCCATTTGCATTCGGAGGTGTGGGGAAAAAAGCCTTGCATGGATGAAAGGAAAATCACAGATGTGCATTCACATCATCAATACAACACATGAGGAACACACAATGGACCTGTAGTACATCTTAGTTTGTATAATATACAAGATAGCCTTAATGGATGAGGAAGGATATGACTACCCAACAGAGACTGAGAAGGGGCAAAGTGTAGGTCTCATCAGGTAAAGAATTAGCATGTTATAAAGTTCAGCAAAACATGAGCAACCAAAATCAAACAAGGAAAAGACCAGGAGATCATTAAACTATGTCATATACACCCAAAGTAGAATAAAATATAGGATTTTATGTCGTATTCTGAAAATTGCATTCTCTGATGTAGCATATGGAATGCACAGATGTTGCTGAACAAGTACTGAAAGCTAAATGGTCCCGTAGATATTATTGCCAGGGGAGGGTGATGTGGTGTGGAAGATAGTTATGGCCAACCCGCTGAGTAACTACGAGTAAACGTTGAGAATGCAATTCAACCTAATGACCTGCGTTATTTATTCCATTTTAAAATAATGAGATTCTGTATTGTGAAGGGTCTTTCTTTAAACTGGCATTGTGGCAGAGATTTAAGCCACATCAGTGCGGGGTTTGGTATAGTGGTACATTATTTCGGCTAAGTAGTATGAACGAGCAGTTTTGCTGAGTTACTGTAGATACAGTTTTACATACCATTCTGGATTAGACAAATTTTAATATGACATCTGTAAGCGTAGTGTATTTTCCAAATTAAATATCAAAAATAAATTTAAAAGGGGACTACAATCTTGAAAGATCATCAAATGGCACAAAATGGTTACTTTAAGAAGATGGTGGGCATCCCTAGAAAGATTTGGCCCAACCACTATGAAGGAATGGTTGGTGAAGTTAACAAATTTTGTCAAAATAGATAAATTGACTTTTTTTTTTCTTTAGAGAAAAGACGTTATCTATTATTGATGACTGGAAGCTCCCTATGGACTTTTTGTGTAAAAAATACAATTTTGTGGATTAGATAAAGATTATACGAAGAGTAAGATAATGTACCTTTAGAGGAAAAGTACAAATTATATTAGTACTTATAACTGCTGTGAAGAATATTGGAAGCCACTTCTTTCTATTTTTTTCTTTCTATTTTTCTTCTATTTTTGTTTTCTTGTACTTCTCTTTTCCTGATTTCAGTTTTTCTTTTTTCTTTCTTACTTTATATTACTTTATGTTAGCTTTTATCTTCTTGTTTAAAAGTTGTAATAAAAATATATTTACAAAAGGGTGGAATCTAGACCAATGTGCAAGACGGTATTTCATGCCTGGAAAAGATTAAGCTCCTGTCCTGTGCTTTCCTTAATAACAACTTCTAGATACCAGAGCAAAAGTAAAATTCCCCAAAAAACTTCATCAGCACCTGCAAAATTATGTTTTATATTACCGGTACTCCTCAACTTACAACAATCTATTTAATTACTGTTTGAAGTTACAGCAGCACTGAAAAAAGTATTTTGTGTCTGTTTTTCACACTTATGACCATTGCAGTACCCCCTTGGTCACATGATCAAAATTCAGATGCTTGGCAACTGATCCATATATATATATGTGTGTGTGTGTGTGTGACGGTTGCAGTGTCCTGGGGTCATGTGATTTACTTTTGTGATCTTTTGACAAGCAAAGTCAATGGGGAAACCAGATTCACTTCATAACAGGGTTACTAACTTAACAACTGCAGTGATTCACTTAACAACTGTGGCAAGAAAGGTCATAAAGTGGGACAAAACTAACTTAACAACTGTCTCACTTAGCAACAGAACTTATGAGCTAAACTTACCTGTATCAAGTATGTGGAAATGTCAAGCCGGCCTCCATCAGCAACCAAGAAAGAAACCACTTAACTCCATTTCGCAGAATTAAGAGTACTTTTACTGTTTATGAAAAAAAAGGAGCTAAGCAAAGCAAGATCTGAGGCAAAAGCATGCAAAATCATACATATCAATATGTGACCAAACCCCCTCCCCCTGGTAACCTCATCCCACTGTCCAATCTGCAAATCTTCATAGCCTGGGACATCATAAGATTCTCCTCATCGGCGTCCTGCCAAGCAGTTGCCGGACGCCGATGTCACCTTGTGGTAATTCCAGCCGGAATTTCCTCAGAGTCATACTTCTGTCCCACTCCCAACAACCACCTGGGGTGGATGGATCGTTCCTCCAAATTCAGATCCTCCATCTGAGGGACACGAGGATGCATGTGCCCCCATGTCGTCCTCCTGGTCGCTGCCTGGGTAGGACATTCCTTTGAAGGTTTTGGTTTTATTTACACTCCCCTCAGAAGATATTAGCTCCGGGATGAGTGCGAAAGTGAGATCTTGCTTAATGTCAAGCCGGCCTCCCTCAGCAACCAAGAAAGAAACCACTTAACTCCATTTCATAGAATTAAGAATACTTTTACTGGTTATGAAAAGATAGCAGCTAAGCAAAGCAAGATCTGAGGCAAAAGCGCGTGAAATCATACATATCAACATGTGACCCCCTCCCCCTAGTAACCCCATCCCACTGTCCAATCTGCAAATCCCTTAGGTGTCATGTGAGTTCCATCTTCAAGGAGCATCATCAGGTTAGTATGCAGGACGGTTGGCCTTGACCAACACCAAGCACTAATCTCCAGCATGCGCAGTAGATGGTGAGAACAAAGCTCCCTTTTTACAATCTGTCCTGTACTTAAAACTTCCCCTCCCAAATACCAGCCCCCCCTTCCTGTTTCAATGGCAGCTGAAAGCAAATAGCAATAGCAGTAGACTTATATACCGCTTCATAGGCCTTTCAGGCCTCTCTAAGCGGTTTACAGAGAGTCAGCATATTGCCCCCAACAATCTGGGTCCTCATTTTACCCACCTCGGAAGGATGGAAGGCTGAGTCAACCCTGAGCCGGTGAGATTTGAACCGCTGACCTGCTGATCTAGCAGTAGCCTGCAGTGCTGCATTTAACCACTGCGCCACCTAGCGAAACAGAGGCTGACAGGAACCGAGCAGGAACTTACCCCTAACCAATTTTGTTGTATACACGATCTACAATGACAATAAAGGCTGTACTATACTAACTCTTTTATATCTTCCAAGGGGCATAGAGGGAATGGCAGTGATGTCACAGGAAAGGCAAAGGTGACATTTTTAGGATTTTAAAATTATTTTGAAATTGGGTGGGGAGGGACTGGTTCCCTCCAGTAAAATAAATTTGATAGTCCTATTGGTGGCATAGAGGTACCCTTTTATGAGCCCGCATTTGCAAAATTATTTTTGCGCCTCTGTAATTACCAATCACAGTTCATATTCCTAAAATTTTATGTCATTATTCCTAATTATTTCTGCAACTCTTTTCTGTCCTTTCCATGTTGCAAAACACCAGCTACCAGTACAATGCAAAAACAATAAAAAGATGCAGGATAATTATCATTATGTCAGAAGCTCTTTCTGTTGGCATAGCAAAGGCTAACTTTTGGAAAAATTCACCAGGGAGAAAAAGCTAAATCTCATGATAGATCCCATAATTTAAAGTAAGTAATCCAAGTTTTCAGTTCTTGTCAAATCAAGGCTCTATTCATTACATTTAGCAAAACTAAGACCCCTTTTGCATTTACCACAGCACAATCATTTATTCTGACAACATCAATTTTCCTTGCCAATTGCCTAGATTTTTGCTCTCAGATGGTTAGATAAATTCCACAAACAAACAAATCTGCTAATGCTCTCTTCATTTCACCCAGCCGATGAGTGATAGGTCTTCAGTCATAATTAGGGATGCCGGTTTTGAAATACTACTTTCTCCCTTAATCTAATATTATCCTGGTAAAGTTTCCTGTTTACAATCTGTAAATGTTTCATCCATTATCTCTTAGAAACAAGGTCATGTGGTCAGTGATGGGCACAATCCGAGGCATTTTTGGGTAGTGAAGGAAGCATATAATAGCCATTTTATGGCTTGCATTTTCTCATTTCTTGAGCTCCTTTCATACCTAGCAATTCCTTCTTCCCTTTTTTTAAAATACCATCTTATCCTCATGCTTCCAAGAAGGCAGGGAAAGCAGGGTAGAACTCAGTGCTCTTTTATTTGTAGAAAGAGAGGAAATTGGTTTACATTGTTAGTTTTAATAACATTCTGAGAGGTATCCTTTCATTAAGATGCAGCAGCTCCACTTTATCTCATGGTCATGCTGTCCAAAACCTGAGAAATGTTAAATTTAGTTTTTTCTTTGCCAGTTTCCATGTATTTGTCCATTTTAATTGCTCCCCCATCGCTTGAAGTAAGAGAAGCGGCTGCCAAGCAGCTAAGCCCGTGATGGCAAACACATGGCACGTGTGCCAGAGGTGGCTTGCAGAGCTCTTTCTGTGGGCACATGTGCCATCGCCCCAGCTTAGCCAGTTGGTCATCAGGTTTCCAAGGCGCACATGCTTGCCAGCCAGCTGATCTTCAATTTCCAGCCCTTTGGCACGTGTGTGCCCGCACATGCATGCCTTCCAGTTTGGGCACTCTGTGCCTAAAAGATTTGCCATCAGTGAGCTAAGCAGTTTCCCTCATTGTTTTTTTCAGCACTTAATCAATTACCCAATCAGGATATGGTTTGTCTTCATCTTCTGCTCTAGTGTTTTCCCATAGGTTTCGTTATTTCACATTAACTCAACTGGAGAGATGTACAAATGAAGTTGATGGTAGGTGGACAGACAAACACCCTAGAGAAGACTGGTAGCTCTGATGGATGTTTTCTTCATAGGCTGCTGAAAGGAAGTGCAATAAAGCCAGAATAGCTCCTACATATGCTATTGAGTCAAGCTCAAACTTAAGTGACTCCATGAATGTAGTCTTTCTGACAATTATACAGAAACGGTTTGCTCTATCTTTCACACAGGATGGTGTGGTTTTTTTTTTTTCAAAATCTCTGTTTAAGTTTGATTATTTTTCATTCAAGTACTAACCAAGCTTTTTCAGTCATGTGCTGAGAGTCATTTTAGCTTCTATTAAAGACTGTTAATTCACCAAGCCCATTCCTCTGTTTGCTGTGGCTGATTGTCCACTTGGCTGACAAATAGGCTCAGAGAAGGAAGTTGGGTCTCCTGTACAAGCAAAGGTAATCTCAGGACTGAAAAGCAACAGAGATCGCCAGTAGATTCCTGTCTCTGTGGAGCTATGGGATGAAGGTTAATCACCTGGTCTCTGACAATTCTCTTTGAGAAGCAATCTACCCTTTTCTCTTGCTTACAGCTGTCAGTGCTGTTACAGAAAAGTTCCAACTAAAGTATGCCAAGCAACACTTTAATGATAAAAATTAGAAGGTAGCAATGAATTATTATAACTTCCCTATCTTGTCAGTGAGGTGAAAGAATATTCATATTGTTTTAAAAAAGCCCAGGACCATAATGTTCATTTACTGTACTTGAATCTCCCACTTAAGCCAGTGAGAGATGGGTAGCAAACCAAAATTCCTTAGCAATCTTGCCAACTGGTTTAATTTTCTAGAAGATTGAAGAGCAACCAAGAGTATTGTATCACTTAGATTTGATTGTAAATAACAGGATAGAGCTGGTTGAAGAGGTAAAAGCTATGGGAAATCTGAGAGGAGGTAACTAACACATCTCAATGTTTACGATACTGCAACGACAGAAATTGGAACTCTTTCGTTAGATAGACATTTAGCTGGATGAACATTACATATTATGATGAACTTTAGTGGCTCTGTATCAGGCTGGAGGCAAATGTTGAATGCATTATTTCAGGGGCCTAATTTAGTGTTCAAGTTATTTAGAAATAAATTTAAAAAAGACTTAGAAAATTTTGCCACATTTAGAGATGACACAAAGATGGTGTTGGCCTCATAAAAAACACATTAAAGGATAGGAGTGATTTTTAGATGATCTTGACAATCTGGAACATTGACCTCAAACCAGCAAGTTAAAGGGAAAGATCAAACAAATGAATTCAGAATTAAAAAAAAGAACTGAGAATCTTGGTGGATCACAATCTGAATGTAAGCCAACAGAATGATGCAGTTTTAAAATTAAAAAGTAAATGCAATTTTGACTGCATCAAAGAAATATAATATCAGCATCAAGAAAAGTCATTGTTCCTTCTGTATTGGTCAGACTGCACCTAGAATATTGTGTCTAGTCCTAGGTGTATAATATTAGGAAGGACAAGGATTTAAAAATAAATCAATATTTTTAGCAAAATATTATTTTAGGCTTATTATAGGTAAGTACAGCTATGGAAAGAACTGTTATATTTAAAAACCTTAACATGATGTTGAACTATATTCTAAAACATGGAATTTGTTACCTCATGAATAGCCTTGGCTCTATAGAGCACAAGACGTGGCAAAGAAGATTAATTTTATCTAAACAGAAAGAAACTGATCTGGAAAGAAAAAATGGTTCAGAATATGTTAATTATCTTCAAAAAGTCTTTGTGTTTTAACAATGAAAAGAGTATTTTATTAATAGAACACAACATACAGTATGTTTCCATACGATCTATATATAATGATACATTTAAATTATTAAATTTATTTTGACACCTATAAATATTATATCACACTATTATCTTTTTATTTTGTTAACTAGTCCTTTTTATTATTTTATTTTGATTATTTTATTTTGATCATATTGGAGGGTTTTTCTATCTTTCACTATGTTTCACTGTTAAAAAATGCTAACAATAAAAACAACAACAACAAGGTCTTTATTTAAGAAGACTCTGACAACTGGAAGACATGCACAGGACAACAATCAAAATAGTGAAGAAGCTGGAACTGTTAGAGATGCTGGGTAGGTTTCGTCTGAGGAAGAGAAGATTGTAGGGAAATACATTCAAATATCTGAAGCGATTACATGTAGAAGACAGGTTAGCATTATTTGGAATTCTTTCAGAAGGAAGGAAAAAGATGGAAGTAACTTTCATATGGGGATCAAGAATGGTTTCCTAACAGATTTGTTCAACAGTAGAACAGAGTCTCCTGGGAAATGGTAGGCTCTACTTTGCTAATGCAGTTAATTAGAGCCGCAGTTTGGACTTGATTATAAAAGAAATATAAGACAACAAGATACAATTTATTTTCCTTTGCCCTATATTTTGTCCATGATGTGATTACCTGTAAATCAAATAGAGTATTTGAAAGATTAAACCTTTTTGAATCAAGCAAAAGACTGCCAACATGCTTTTCTAAAGAGCAAGTGTAAGTTGAGCTCCCCAGAGGATTGCAGAGTTCCAGGAAAGCAACATTTGGCCAGTGAGTAGATACCCCTCCTGTTTTCCTATAAGAAGGGAAGATCAAAAAGAACAGCCTGGTTCCATCCATCAACCAAAGAACAGGCAACTGGGTCAACCACCCATCAAAGAAAGAACATTAAGCTCCAAGTGCCACTTTACACCCATTGATCAAGGAATTAAGTGTCTGCTGATCAAAGTGGATCTGGAATTTAAATGTAGGTTGATGATAATGATGACGATGATGATGATAGCTTTTATCCATATCAGTAGATGGAGGTTAGATATTTTTTCTTGGAGCAGGAAGTTTTGGTAGGATTCATTTGATAAAAAAAGCTTTATTAAGACTTAATTTATAGGTTTCGATTCCTGTTTCAAAAGAATCAGAAGGCACATAACTAATTACGGTATCCACAGCAGAAGTGGGATGAGTCTGTCTCCAAAAATCACAGAACACAATGGCCTCTGGAAACAGCATGTTGTCCTAATGTTACAGTGTGCCAAACTCTGTATTAAACAAAGTATGCCAAAATTACAGGGATGCAAGATTTGGTGCTCTGCTATTTTACAATTTAAATTTCACGTTAAAAAAAACATATAGAGAAGATTAACAAGATGATAGGCATCATAGTCCTAATGATTAACAATAAACAATTTGTTGGCTTAACACTCATACAAAAATGTGTTCAATAATCTGTGTTCAGATGTTTGCTAGGACTTAATTTGATAGTAGTGATGAGGCTGGACATAAGTGGGAAGGCTGTTCCTTTCACACTCTTTTGTGTTACAAGACCCACTTGAGTTTGAGTTTTCTACCCTGAATGGGAAAGTTTCAAAAAAGATCTGTTCATGTCTGTTTGTACATTCAATCAATCCTCACTATGGTAGACATAGATTGAGTTGGATCTATGATTATGCATCTGAGTTTTAATCGTGAATGAAGATGAGAAGTTCTTTCTTTTATCACAGGGCCCACAATTCTTTCCCTACACATTGTGTAGACTTCAACTACAGAATTCTGGGAATTGAAGCCCACACATCTTAAGGTTACCAAAGTTGGTATATACTGCTATGGAGTCTAATGCTGAAGGGGCTTAGAACAAATAAAAGGATGGTGTTGACTGCCCAGAGTTGTGTTTTACAAGGTAGTGGTAATATATAAGAAAGAAAGAAAGAAAGAAAGAAAGAAAGAAAGAAAGAAAGAAAGAAAGAAGGAAGGAAGGAAGGAAGGAAGGAAGGATGGAAGGATGGAAGGAAGGAAGGAAGGAAGGAAGGAAGGAAGGAAGGATGGAAGGAAGGAAGGAAGGAAGGAAGGAAGGAAGGACGGACGGACGGACGGACGGACGGACAGACAGACAGACAGACAGATAGAGACAGAATGGGACAGAATGAGACAGAGAGTGAACAGAAGTCCAGCAGGTACAGTTTTCTCTTTTCTATTCAGCTGTGCATTCAAAGTCTTGGTCACACAGCAATCCAGAACTTGACACTACTATTTTCCTGGAAAACTGAAAAAGATTATAATAATCTTTTTAATTACATACTTCAGTTAAGTGGCAGCTGCATGCTTATTCCTTATTATTATAAAGCTATTAACATGCCACTTTCACAAGAAGCATACCACATTTCACTTTACAACTAAAATATGTATATGTATATTAGAAAACAAACTGATCAGCCAGTTCGCTTGAGCCATTATAAGTCAGCACCTTTTACATTTGGGGTACTAAAATAAGTTACTTGTATTGGCATTTCCCTTTATATAATTATTGATGTAAAACCTTTCATTTTAAACTAATGTAACATTTAAAACAGTACCTAAATTTTTGAATAAAGGAATGGGAAAATAATTTCAGTACAAGTTGTATCAAACTGGACAAAATGAGTCTAACTAAAGCTTAAAAGAAAAAAGGGCATTTTGTGATTGGGATGGGGTCATTCAGATTGGAAATGGGCCAGTTCCAAACATCTATGAAAATGGTTATCACTTTTGAGTTCAGAAGAGGGAGAGATCTCTGCCTTTAACTGACAGCAACTCCTTCTCAACTTTTCACTGAATGGTGGTTAGTACTACACAGCGTAAACGGACAGATATGAGACCAGTGAATCCTCCAGCACAGCTCTTTGGCTGAGCAGCATCTAGAGGAGTTCTGTTCTAGCCCCTGCATGTTCCGTTTCTCAGTGACTCTACTCTTTCCACCCTCCCCTGCTGTTCATCTTGTCCCTGCTGTCAGATTTTGTTTGACGCAATCATAATGAATCATCCGTGGTGTATCTGAAATGCAAATTTTAACCTGGAATTGCAACATTGGGCTGCACAAATTGCATAACTTGTAATTATCCAATGCAAGTCTGAAAATGCAGGGCAATGAGTTCTTCTTTCAGGAAAGAGGAAACAGTTTGGTTTGAAATGCAATTGATGTACACAAGATCCCATTGCAGTATTATTGTAGTCTTTTGTTGCAAACATACTGCTACCTGTGTCTTTGTTATTGATTCTCAAGCAATGCAGCAATAAACCCCTTGATTAAATACTCAGGGACTTGAAATAGAAGACAGTGAGGTTATACATTTCATATCTAGCATTGTTATGAATACTAAGATAAATGTTTAGAGCTGGATCAATGCATACATAAAATGAAATGCCCAGGATTCCCTTAAGCTGCCATGTTTCAAATTATGTCCAGTGTGAAATCAGCTGGGTCCAGCTGTATACAGAGCTTCTACTAAGCATTGTTCCTATACAATTACAAATGACAATTCAGAATGGCTGCAATTGCATTCCTGTACATGAAAAAAATGAATGGACTTCTAATTTAGCAGTGTTCCAATATCTCTGGGCTGCCACAAAAAGGAGGAGTCAAGCGATTCTCCAAAGCACCTGAGGACAAGAAGCAATTGGTGGAAACTGCTCAAGGAGAGAAGCAACTTAGAACTAAGGGGAAATTTCCTGACAGTTCCTGACAATTAATCAGTGGAACCACTTGCCTCCAGAAGTTGTGAATGCTCTAATACTGGAAGTTTGAAAGAAGAGATTTGGTAACCATTTGTCTGAAATAGTATAGGGTTTCCTGCCTAAGCAGGGGGATGAACTAGAAGACCTCCAAGGTCCCTTCCAACTCTGTTATTCTGTATATATTTAATGAAATAGTTTAAAGTACCATATATACACCAAAGTAAGTATTCACATGTGCTGTCTGTTTCTGTGTTTCTAACTCTGACTTTGTTTGTGTCTATAAAGCAAAGTTAGAGTTCTTTCAAAACTTGTGTTCAGTACTTTTGGGAGAGGTGACTAGACTTCTCTTTTGAGAAATCTCTTTCAAAACCAGAAGGAAGGAGGAACAGTGCAAGATTGCTATGAAGATTGTCAGCAAATTCACAAGGATCTCATCTGTTGTGCCACTGTATGCAGTCAGAACATCAGTAGACATTGAACTCTTCATTGTGATTTTTCTGTTGATCCTTATAGCAATCTGTCAAAATATGGCACTTATCTTTGGAAGTGAAGTGGGATCGTGTCAACTAACATTTCCCCCAATGTTTCCTCTTATATCACCCCATTGCTTTGTGTCCCTCATCTATAAATAATATTTCCAGAGAATATGTCTTTATTGCTCTCCCCAAAAAATGTCAGACAGGTGTTTAGGGCTACACCAAGTGACAGCCCGCTAAATGATAGACTGTCCCTTTGGCAACTTGAACACTTGTTTTAATTTCAGTATTATTGTTAGTGTCAACATGGCTATAGCCTCTGCTAAATAAATAGTGTCAAGTTTCTGATTCACAGGCTCCTGTCAACCAATCCCAATCTATTACAATGTTAAGAGTTGATTTATAGTTGTTTTTCCTACTAATTAGTTAGAAATTGTAATGATGGTGGAAGAAAAAATGCAGCCAACAAGAGTTGCCTATTATTTGTCCCACATTAAAATTATAAGATTTTTCCACTGACAATTCCACTTGTCAGTCTTATTATTGAGGAATAATGCATATTTACAGATTAACAGAGTTGGAAGGGACCTTGTAGGTCATCTAATCCAACCCCACACCCAAGCAGGAGATCCTATACCATTTCTGACAAATGATAGTCCAATCTCTTCTTAAAAGTCTCTTAAAAGTGATGAAGCTCCCACAATAGAAATCAACTGTTGGGAGAAAGCAAATTTTGAACCTCAAAGCAGGATGAGCCCTGAGAAAAGAAAAATTACCAAAGTTTGATGCTTGTTTCATTTGCTCATAAACCAAGTTACCTAATATGCAACACAGCAGTGACAAAAAGTAATCACCTGTTTTACATCAGTAATGGGTTGCATCACCTTTGGCTGGAATAACAACTAAATGTTTCCTCCAACTGGTAATCCACCTCTCAAATCACTGCATAGGAATTTTGCTCACCGTACCTTGCACGCTACTTCAACTAAGAAATATTTAAGAGTTTTCTACCATTTCAAACCACGCCGCATTTCTAAGGAGTTTAAGCCTGGCTTTTGAGATGGATATTTCAGAACATTGGATTTGTTTTTCTTTATCCATTTTGTTACAGATTTGTTTCCATGTTTTATTATTTATCAATTATTATTTTTATGCATGACACATTCCTGCATAAGCTTTAGCTTCATCTGACAAATAGAAGGATATTTTCCTGTAGAATTTTCTGATGCAAAACAGAATTCACACTTCCTTGATGGAAGTGTGAATTCTAGATCCAGGTCTACAAGCAGCAAAACCCCCACAAACACTGCAGTGGTGGGTTTCAAATTTTTTTGGAACCTCTTCTGTAGGTGTGGCCTGCTTTCCGGGTCCACTGGTGGAACCTCTTCTAACCGGTTCGGTAGATTTGATGAACCGGTTCTACCGAACTGGTGCGAACCGGTAGGAACCCACCTCTGAAACACTGCCACTCAAAACTGACAACTGTCATGAGGTTCTTTGTGCAATGCTGTGTCTACTTTTTGCTAGACATAAAGACATGTATATCCCACCCCATTCAGATTTTTGACTCACCTTTCCAAAAACCCAGATCGTCATATGGGTACATTGAGATAACTTTGAGATAAGCACCAATATTGCTTTTACTGAGCCATGGCTTCCATCTTGCTGTTCCTTCATAAATTCCACCTTTACCTGGTACGTTTCTGATGGTGGACTCGTGAACATTGATTTCACCTAAGGCAAGAAAAATATACAGATACCTGGATGCTCTTCAGTGGTTCTTTGTGACTTTCTGGAAGATTTTATGCTCTCAGGGAATAATTTAGGCAGGACAACATTGTTGCCCCCAATTTTTCTTTCAAGATTCTGTCCCTGACTGTAGCTCAGTGGACCTAGAGTCTTAGGAATGATTATATAACGTTTTACCAACTGATAGGTATTAAAGAAGGGAGGTCTTCAGTTTTATCTTCTGAGTGGGGCATGTCATACTTCTAGAATCCAAGTGGTAAGGATTTCACTGTGATAAGGAAAGCCAAATGTATGAGATTTATTCAATCATTACTAACCCAAATTAACCCTTGGACTTTTTTTAATGTAGTACTTACAATTGGTCATATTATATTATATTATATTATATTATATTACATTACATTACATTACATTACATTACATTACATTACATTACATTACATTACATTATATTATATTATATAAAAAGTATGCCTGCTTAGGCCTATGAGAGACTATGGACTTTGTTCTTTCAAGCCGCAGTTCCTCAGGTTGCAAATGAATTAAGACCTTGTATTACTTTCTGTTGTCTGACTGAAATCTCAGTTTGTAAGGGTCATCATCTGATTAAAAAAAAGTTTGAGAATTGTTTGGAGACTGAACAAGTGATATAGTGATATAGTAGTTATATATTTCATATGAACGGCCATTTTTTCTCATGGATCATATAATCTATTTTAGATGATCCTATTCTTTCGTAGGGTTTTTATGTTCATAATTTGAAGGTTGCCTATAGATCTACTTCATGGCCAGTTGCATTATGTTTCTAGACCGTACTAGTTAGTCATAGTGTCTGTTCTTTTTCCAGCTAATAGCACTTGGACTTACATACCACTTCGTAGTGCTTTACAGCCATAAACAGTTTACAGAGTCAGCATATGGCCCCTGACAATCTGGGTCCTCATTTCACCAACCTTGGAAGGATGGAAGGCTGAGTCAACTTTGAAACAGTGAGAATCGAACTGCTGGCAGATGGCAAAATTAGCCTGCAAAACTGTGTTCTAACCACTGCACGACCACGGCCCTTTTAGCTAAGCCTAACTAAACTTTACAAACTATATTACATTATATATTTCTAGGGTGATGGTGGTTCCAATGGTTGGAGACTTTGCAGTTCAAATCCCTAAAAGGGTATGACGCCCATTTGATACTTTGGATTTCAGGTTGTCTTCCATTAGGAGAACTGACCCATTTTTTGAAGTTTCTTTTATATCTATAGTTATCAAACAACAGCATCAACATAGGAAGCTGGAAGAGGAGGTAAACAAAGCTGCTATTGGGGTGGGAATGCCAGAAGAAGGGGCAGCAAATGATGAAGCTGCCACAGAATGTTGCAAACTCTCCCCCCCCATCTTGTGCTGAAACATCATATACAGAAGTAGAGCTTGTATCATGATATTGCAACACATATTTTGTCCTTTGGATGAAATCTCTATTGGGAAATTACTGTGGATGGTTTTCACTTTAATTTGTATTTACATGCTCCTAGTCAATCCCTATATCAAGATCAGAGCAAACACGCCTGCACTCAGTATGGCTAACAAAAATGTAGTTTTTATTTATTAAACATCAGCAAATAAACAACAGGAACAATTTACATTCATTATACATCTTTATCAAAAGGGCAGGAAATTTTCTTGAGTCACTAGAAACAGAACTGTGGGAACATGAGCAGGGACAGTACCAAAGAGGAGCCTTTAGTTATATAAGCCTTAAGCCTTTTTATGCAAAATAGTAGCAGAATACAGATGGAAAGTAGGACACCAGGTAATCCTTCCTGGATTCTGAACAAAGAATTTGATGGCTGGGGATGTCAATCACAGCTCATTGCAAAAGTCCCTATTTCCACAGTTTAAACATTTTGCTCTGAGTCATCACTGACACATGATCAGATATTTAAAGCAGTAAACAATATAGCTGTTTGTGCTGGGGTGAAGAAGTCTAACCAACCACCAGCATAAATGTGTATATTAAATTGGCTTTTGCATTAAGACCTTGCAAAGAAAGAGTAGAAGTTGAACAGTAGAGATTCTTGAAAGTATAGATTTTTAAATTTTTAATTCAGTATAATTGTGATCCAAAGTGCACTTTTAACTTAACATAGACCTGCCTTTCAGATTCAACGTTCCTATAAATCTTCATTCACAAGTGTCAAAGAGAAGATTTATTCCTACATTTTCATCAACAATGATTTGTTTGTTCCTCAAAACTTCAAAAAAAAAAGCTCAACAGAGCATTTCAGGAGGATAAAAACATGGCTTCACTTCATTTGGACCTCCCAGTGACCTCAATGCCTTCTCTGATGATCCTCAGGAAGCTGAGAAATCAAAGGTGTTCCAGATCCCTTTTGCAAACCAACAATCAACTAATTAAATATATGAGTAATTTAAATCAAGGCATTTCACGTGTCAAAATAAAATGAATCATTCTACATGAAAATAGCTCTAGGGTACTTCCAATATAAAGTCATATATTGTAAGCCTACAACAATACAAACTTCTTATGTTTAGGTGCTACATATAATGAAAGATTCAAAAATCTGGAAGTCGATAATTTGGAGAAATAAAAATAGTTTCAAAGCAACTTCGCACAAATTCCATAGTGTGTAAAATATATGTTAACAATATCAAACAAATCCATGGGAACCACAAAGCAATAGAGAAAGATCATTAGATGTTTAGGACTTAATCAACTGCTGCAGTTTCATTATTATATAATAGAGGTTCATATTTAAATTACATGTGTACAGTTGCTAACAATAATTAGGGTACAAAATCTTAGTTGACTTTGTTGCAGCATGATTTTGTTGAATTAGCATCTCAAAATAATTTTACATGATTCAATACTTGTCAGAGGGAAATTTGATTTATTCTTTAAAAGAACAGATTCTCATATACTGCAATAAAGAGCAAGCCACAAAACCTAGTTAGATTCATGGAGGTTTTGGAACTCTTCATCTGAAATACAAGGGACAGACTAATGAGAATTTACAACTCATAAATTACAGAGCAACAGATGGAATAGCTAAGGGCTATGGATCTTAATATGGAAAAACAGGCTTTTTAACAACTCCATGTTTATTTTATTGTTTGCAGTTCACAGTTCCCTCA
Organism: Thamnophis elegans; assembly: GCF_009769535.1. Classification (NCBI taxonomy): domain Eukaryota; kingdom Metazoa; phylum Chordata; class Lepidosauria; order Squamata; family Natricidae; genus Thamnophis; species Thamnophis elegans. The sequence goes on along the minus strand of NC_045544.1, from coordinate 44,425,272 downwards.
ATTTACACCATGGCATTAAATAATAGCAGGACTGGAAAAAATAAACTTCAGCTAGACCACTGATTATCAGGTTTTATATCCTGAGAAGTAAATTATTCTCCGAGTACTAGTCAAGGATTAGAAATAAATGTTCCTTTTTAAAGCTTGGTCAGGCTATATAATATAATTAGTACTACAAGCAGGAAATTATTTCATAATTAAATGGTGGGAATTTTAATAGGAGGAATCTATTTTTATGGAAATGAAAATTAAGAAATCCACATACATTGGCAAGGGAGTTTTGCTTTGTTGTTAAAGCAAGAAGGTAATAGCATGTTTTATTGGAGACCTATTTCTATAAATCAGCAGGGCTTAGTAGTCAAAACCACTATTTCTCATCCTTGACAATTTTAAGGTAAGTGGACTTCAACTCCCAGAATTCCCCAGCTGGCATGCAAAATTCAGTTAAGGAATCTCTAGATCAGGGCTGTCAAACTCTTGGCCCGTGGTCCGAATGCATCACATGCTGGCCACGCAGACACCCAGTTTAGAGAAGGGGGGGGGGAAAGTCCCGATAGACACATGATGCCACTGTGACGACATGGGTTTGACACCCCAGCTGTAAATAGTTGCTTATTTTGACCAGCAGTTGAGAATGACAATTGAACAAATCTTATCCTTGTTCTCTGCACTGTCTTGTCTTCCTTCAGAGACAGGAACCCAGTTGATTCAGAAAGAGATGGACTGTTATTTCATGCCTTTTATTTAATTCTAAATTGGGAACAGACTAAGTGTGAGAAGTAATATTTCATCCCTTATTTTGAAAGTGGCATTAAGCTATACCAAATAAGAATTATCTTCCCTCTCCATTTTGAACAATTTTGTTTGGACTCTCCTGATTGAATACAGTGAGAATGAAGAAAACAATCCTGGAATCTCATATGGAAAACAAATATTCTTGGGTATGATAAACCCACCTTTTGGAACATACCCCTGAGAATGTTACTGGAGATCCTTGTGAAAAACCTAGAATGCACATTGATGTGTGCCCTCTGAGGTTTTTTTTACAAGCATAGCTAAGGTGGATGTGATGTAGGGCAGATTTGCTTTCCTGCCTCTGAATTCAGATGATCTTAATTTCCTTATGAGCCAGTGAATCTGAGGAGTTTCTGTTTCACTTAAGAAATTTCTTCCAACTACTCAGCCATTACTGGAAATAAAATAGTGAGTAAAATTGACCTTCAGCACAATTCAACATAAAATGGATGCTCAAGCTTCCCCTAACTTATGACCAAAATTATGACCAAATTTCTGCTGTGCTCATCAGAATAATGCCGGAGAGTTTCTCTTCTCCAATATTACTTATAGATATTTGGCTTTTCTGAACTTTATTATTACTTAGATGAGGGGTGTCAATCTCGATTTCATTGAGGGCCACATCAGGGTTGTGTTTGACCACAGAGGGTGGGCAGATGGGCATGGTGGGATGGGCGTGACCAGGGTGGGCATGGCCAGCTTGATGTCACTAGGGTCAGGGGACACCTGAGGTGGCCTTGGGGGATCCTCCTGCAGCCCTCTGCCGGCAAAAATGAAGCCCTGGAGCTTCATGGGCTAGTCCTTTGCTATTTCCAGGGCAGCCCCATGGGCCAGATCTGAGCACCCCATGGGCTAGATCTGGCCCCTGGGCCTTGAGTTTGACATCCCCAACTCAGAGGAACTCATAACAACTCATAAAAAGAAGAAAGTTGGTTATTTGCTATCAATGCAGAAAGCATAATGTCGAACAAATGGCTATTTAATGCTTGGAATACTGTATTTGATACACCACTATTGTGATACCTGCTTTTTGGCAAGTGTCCCTTATAGGAAATACTTAAAGTGAATTTGAATAGAAATATGTTAGCCGACATACAATATTTTAAGACTTGGACTTTAACATTATCAGTGTTTTCAACATTTTCAACTCTAGTCATGGAGCTATCAGATTTGAGTTTTTTTTAAAAAAAAATCTGAATGGCCATTAGGAAATAAGAACAATAAATTTTCTGGCTGATGTCTCAATGTCTCATACCTGATAACACTAATCTCTGGGTTAGTCATGTGTGTTTAGATTTGTAAAGATAGACAACCAGAAAATATTTGTAATATAATTTAGGAAGAAATCTGTTAACATTTCCCAGGAGTCCAAGCACCATTTGTATTTCACAACTCCTTTTAGATGCTTGTGTAATACCAGCTTCTTATTTGCTGGCAATATTCATAGAGAGTGTAAGGAAAAGGATTTGAAAAGAACATTGTGCTTTTATCTTGATGTTCTGTTCTAACTAGTAAATAGTTGGCCTTTCCCTGCTTTGAAATGCTTGCATTAAATTGAAATCAATCCATCTTGCATAAATAAAAGGTGATAAATTATCAGTTGTTGCCATTGGTCATTTGAGGGATTTATTGTTATTTACCCAGCACACTGTGTGAATTTCAGATTTCGGAGTGACTTTCTTGGCGTGCTTGATTGAATTTGCTGCTAGACCACCCAATAAAAAGAGCTCTGAACAATGTGTAATCAAATGTATTTTTTAGAAAAAGAAAAATGATTTAAACTGTAAAATAGAATAAAAGCAATATAAAATATCACACCTGAAAGGCCATAAAGCAGGTGAATTACTTTAATATGCTTTGTTATATTTTACATTACACTTTATATATTTATGTTGTAAATATTTCTTACGTTATAGCCTATTTCTAATAGCATTTCCACATATAGGTAAAGGTTCCTGTCGCACATATGTGCTAGTCTCTGTTTCAAAGCCGAAGAGCAAGCGCTGTCTGAAGACGTCTCCGTGGTCATGTGGCCGGCATGATTAAATGTCAAAGGCACATGGAACACTGTTACATTCCCACCAAAGGTGGTCCCTATTTTTCTACTTGCATTTACATGCTTCTGCTAGGTTGGCAGAAGCTGGGACAAGTAACGGGAGCTTACTCAGTTACGCAGCATTAGGGATTCGAATGGCTGAACTGCTGACCTTTCTGATTGACAAGCTGAGGGTCTTACTCACTGAGCCCCTGCATCCTCCTATTTCCAGATATATACTGTACATTGTTTAAACTTAATTTTCTACAGCAGAAAAGGCAGCAGAGGGCCTTTTTTCATTGCTCAAGACATTTTGGGACAGCAAGAAGGGGAAGGGTGCAAGTTCAGACAATCCACTAAGCCTAAACACAATATAGCTTAGTTTGATGTGTGAAAATACTGCACAAGCCCAGTTGGTAGTGATGTGATAACAATTCTTCCTGTTTTATTGAATTACAGGTAGAGAACTACTAACTGTATCCTCCAAAATCTTTAAGAAAACCTCCCTATGTATAAAAGATTATGCAATAGAAAATTATTTTATTCTAATTTTCTAAGTGTTCAAAACAGTCATCCACCTGACATCACTTGTTATAAACATTTCTATTTTAAAAGGCCAAATCTGCATCAGAAGATGATGAACCAGATATTGCTAGAACTTTTCTGCCTGTTCTTTTATGCTTTTATATTGTTGTGTACAACTTTTGAGCCAGTCTTATAGGCCCTGTAACTATTTTATATTATAGGATTGTTTCACCTGTAAAAATATCCCCCTCACTATATCAATTTGCTGCTCTATTCTGACACACTGAGAATATGAGGAATGAATAGAGAAAATAAAATAGGGACTACTATCTCTATGTGATTTTCTGCATAATTTGATACATTTCCAGTTGTCTTGATTTCTGGCAATACCCATTTGCAAGAATCCATTTTTTTACAATGACTTTTCCTGTGATAAATCCATGTGTATGTTTTTGTTTTTATTTTTTTTATAAAATGTTTTTTATTTTCTATATACAATTATAGGTATACATTCACATAATTAATATTCTTTTTTCCCTTTAGAATCATGATTTTTATACATTTATCATTCCATGTATAGGGTTATACTATTCCATTTGGGTTGCTTTGTTTACCATCCCTCGCCTGTTTTGACACCACCTTCTTCTCCCTTTCTTTTCTCCCTTCCTCCCATCTCTACTTTCTTCTTTGCTCCTCTCCTTTCCCTTCCTTCTAACCTTACCTAAGGTGACCAGATTTTCAGATTGGTAAAGAGGGACACCATTGACCGGGGGGGGGGGGGGGGGGGCTTGATTAAAAATTTTATATTTTGTCAAAAGGTCACACAAGGCGATTATATGATCCCAGGACACTGAAAGCATCCTAAATATTAATCTGTTGCCAAACATCAAAATTTTGATCATGTGGCCATGAGGATGCTTCAACGGTCACTAAGTGTGAAAAATGGTCGCTAAGTGTGAAAATGGTCATCAGTCACTTTTTTCAATGCCGTTGTAACTTTGGTCACTAAATGAACTGTTTGAAAGCTAAAGCTAGCTTGCATTATGCTAGCTTACATTTTCAAGAGAGAGAAGCTAAACTCCTTATTAGAATTGAAATAGAAATGAGTAGAGTAGAGTAGAGTAGAGTAGAGTAGAGTAGAGTAGAGTAGAGTAGAGTAGAGTAGAGTAGAGTAGAGTAGTTTATTAGCCAAGTGTGATTGGACACACAAGGAATTTGTCTTTGATGTACATAAAAAAAATAAAACAATACATTCGTCAAGACTCATAAGCTACAACACTTAGTGATAGTCTCTCTCTCTCTCTCTCTCTCTCTCACACACACACACACACACAAACACACACACACAAACACACACTCCTCTTTTAGAAAATCCCCCCTCCTGTGCACGCACTCCCTCTTTCTCTCTCTCTCTCTCTCTCTCTCTCCCCTTCTCTGGATTCAATGGGGTTTAGAAAATCCACCCTCCTCACACACTCCCTCTTTCTCTCTCTCTCTCTCTCTCTCTCTCCCTCTTTCCCTCTCTCTCTTCCCTCCTCAGGATTCAATGGGGTTTAGGAAATCCCCCCTCCTCACACACTCCCTCTTTCTCTCTCTCTTCCCTCCTCTGGATTCAATGGGGTTTAGGAAATCCCCCCTCCTCACACACTCCCTCTTTCTCTCTCTCTTCCCTCCTCTGGATTCAATGGGGTTTAGGAAATCCCCCCTCCTCACACACTCCCTCTTTCTCTCTCTCTTCCCTCCTCTGGATTCAATGGGGTTTAGGAAATCCCCCCTCCTCACACACTCCCTCTCTCTCTCTCTCTCTCTCTCTCCCTCTTTCCCTCTCTCTCTTCCCTCCTCAGGATTCAATGGGGTTTAGGAAATCCCCCCACCTCACACACTCCCTCTTTCCCTCTCTCTCTTCCCTCCTCTGGATTCAATGGGGTTTAGGAAATCCCCCCTCCTCACACACTCCTTCTTTCTCTCTCTCTTCCCTCCTCTGGATTCAATGGGGTTTAGGAAATCCCCCCTCCTCACACACTCCCTCTTTCTCTCTCTCTTCCCTCCTCTGGATTCAATGGGGTTTAGGAAATCCCCCTTCCTCACACACTCCCTCTTTCCCTCTCTCTTCCCTCCTCTGGATTCAATGGTGTGTAGGAAATCCCCCTTCCTCACACACTCCCTCTTTCTCTCTCTCTCCCCTCCTCTGGATTCAATGGGGTTTAGGAAATCCCCCCACCTCACACACTCCCTCTTTCTCTCTCTCTCTTCCCTCCTCTGGATTCAATGGGGTTTAGGAAATCCCCCCTCCTCACACACTCCTTCAGCCTCTTTCTCCCCTCTTTCTGGATTCACTCCGAAGTTTTTAAAATTACCTCTTCTGTAGAGACCAGGTTATCAGCCATGTGAGACACACACTGTGTTTCTATCAGTAATCCCCTCCTCAAACAACAACACGGAGAATCAGCAGTCCGGGGTGGGGGAGGGGGGAGGGGCTGAGCTTGGACAGCCTCAGAGGCAGCTGCTAGCTAGCTCCGAGAGAGAGAGGAAGAGAGAGGGGGGAGGGAGGGGCTGCTCAAAGCAACAGAAAAAGAAAAAATCCGTGAGGGAAGTTCAGAGTCTCCACATGGAGTAAGTCTTCTCCTCCCTCAGCCATTGGCAATAGCTCCCAGGGACGCGCGGGCGAGAATGCGCTCATGTCGAAGAAGAATATACGCTCCCAGTTGCTAGGAGAGCTTCGGCGGCTGGAGGCTTTTTCGTAACTTTAAAAAAAATCGGGAGTTTTTTACAAAATACGGGATGTGGGAAAAATTGTGAAAAAGCGTGACTATCCCGCCAAAAGTGGGCCATCTGGTCACCTTAACCTTACCTCTCCTCTACTTCTCTCTACCTGTTCCCTGTTCCCCTTCCTACCCTCTCTCCTTCTCTCCCTCTGCCTTCCATCTTCCTCTCCTCTCCCTTCCTTCCCTCCTTTTCCTCTCATTTCCTCTCCTCCTCTCTATTGCTGCAGAAGTCTCTTCCAGCTTTTAATTTATATTTTCTTGGGGTGGTATTTCCGTGAACCTAAAAATCATTGAATATCATTTCTTGTTCCTTTTCCTCTCTCGCTTTAAAAAAAAGAATATTTTTCTTTTTTGGACAGACATAGACAGACAACACATAACACATAGAACCTTCTTCAATCACGTACAGCATGTTGTTTGGTTACCAAGTTTTGTGCATCATTTCCATAGTCTTGAATTTCAATTGTATATAAAATCACAAATTATCAATCTGATATATATGTATACATTATTATCATTGTCATATCTTCAATCCAGTGCATTATATAAAATGTTATTATAAGTACTAAACATGCATTTGACTTTAAATTGCTTTTATATTCTTTTGTATGAAATATTCCAAATTTGAAGTAAAACTATAAAATGGCATTCCATTAAATCCTCCTAAAATCATCCAGTGACATTACATCTTTATAATATATTCTAAACAAAAATTGTTATATTTAATAACAAAGACTTTTAAACTTCCACTCATAGTCTTCATTTGCAATTTGTATAAAATTTCATGTCATCAAACTAGTGTGTGTGTGTGTGTGTGTGTGTGTGTGTGTGTGTGTATACACACACACACACACTTACATACAGTTGCAAGAAATGGTTTAATTTAACATAACATGTAAACATTCACAGTGCAGGAAGGAAAAGTATGTGAGCCCCTAGCCTAATGACTTCTCCAAGAGCTAATTGGAGCCAGGAGTGAGCCAACCTTGACTCCAATCAGTGTGATGATATTGGATGTGTCGCTGACAGCCGTCCTGCTCTTTAAAAACACACACCTGTTTTGGGTTTACTGGTTTCAAGAAGCACTGTCTGATGTGAACCGTGCCTCGCAGAAAAGAGCTCTCAGAAGACCTATGATCAAGAATTGTTCACTTGCATGAAGCTGGAAAGGTTACAAAAGTATCTCCAAAAGCCTTGATGTTCATGTGTCCATGGTAAGACAGACTGTCTACAAATGGAGAAGGTTTAGCACTGTTGCTACTCTCCCTAGGCATGGCCATCCTGTAAAAATGACTGCAGGACCACAGCGCAGAATGCTTCATGAGGTAAAGAAGAATCCTAGAGTGTCAGCTAAAGACCTACAGAAATCTCTGGCACATGGTAACATTTCTGTTGACATATCTACAATAAGGAAAACATGAAACAAGAATGGGAGGACACCACGGAGGAAGCTATCCCAAAAAAATATTGCAGCACGTTTGAAGTGTGCAAAAGAGCACCTGGATGTTCCACAGCACTACTGGCAAAATATACTGTGGACAGATGAAATCAAAATTGAGTTGTTTGGGAAAAACACACTATGTGTGGAGAAAAAAAGGCACATCACACCAACATCAAAACCTCATCCCCTCTGTAAAACATGGTGGAGGAAGCATCATGGTTTGGGGCTGCTTTGCTGCCTCAGGGCCTGGACAGATTGTTGTCATTGATGAGAGAATGAATTCCAGGGTTTATCAAGACATTTCGCAGGAAAATGTACGACCATCTGTCCGCCAACTGAAGCTCCGCAGAGGATGGGTGATGCAACAGGACAATGACCCAAAGCATACAAGTAATTCAACAAAAAAATGGCTTCAACAGCACAGAATACGCCTTCTGGAATGGCCCAATCAGAGTCCTGACCTCAACCCGATTTAAATGCTGTGACATGACCTTAAGAGAGCGATTCACACCAGACATCCCAAGAATATTACTACACTGAAAAGTTTTGTGAAGAGGAGTGGTCCAAAATTACTCCAGATCGTTGTGCAGCTCTGATCTGCAACTACAGGAAACATTTGGTTGAGGTTATTGCTGCCAAAGGAAGGTCAACCAGTTATTAAGTCCAACGGTTCACATACTTTTTCCTCCCTGCACTGTGAATGTTTACATGTTGTGTTCAATTAAACCATGGCAACATCTAATGTTTGTGTAGTATTATTTTCAGCAGACTGAGTTTTTCTATTGCTGTGACTTAGATGAAGTTCAGAGCACATTTTATGACCAATTCATGCAAAACTCCACATAATCCCAAGGGGTTCACATACATTTTCTTGTAACTCTGTGTGTGTGTGTGTGTGTGTGTGTGTGTGTGTGTATGTATTTATTTATTTTTCTCATTATTACTCATTTATGTGACTATAACTCTTCTCACACCATTTTATACATGATAGTCTAAATTTAACTAAGTTTCACTTATTTTTTATTATAAACTTTCATTATATCAACCTGTGTCTTTCCAAAGTAGTGCAATTTTATATCTCTTGTCATTTGTAGAATTAATATTCTGGTTGTTTTCTTGATATGGACTTCTCTTCGCACCTTGTTGCTCATTGCATATTTTATGAACACTCGAAACCCTCCATTTGTTCCTTCCATCAACTTATCTTTGGTTATCATTGATAATTCTGTCAAGATTTCTCTCTTTACTTCCATTAAATTTTCTCTCTTTTCATTTTCTGTACTTTGAGGTCTGAGATAGAGTTCCAGTCCATCTATCTCCCTTTCCATAGTCCACTCTTGCTATTTCCAACCATGCTCAGTTTACTGTTAGTATCAACAATTTTCTTATCTCTTTGCTCCTTTTTTCCTTCAATTTTTGGAACTCTGTCCTCAGTTTTCTCCATTTGATAAATGTCCTCAATTTTCCCATCTCTTTTTGCTGATCTTCATTCTGGATTCTCCAGTCTCTCCTCAATTTTCTCTGTCTATAAATAATAAACAAATCAAACAAATCAAATCAAATGTTACTGCTAGTATTTTTTGAATTTCAAACATAATCATTTGCAATATTAATGTTTCTTTTTCATGTTGCACCATTCTTCCAACATATAATCACTGCCAGTATAGCTTTCAAAGCTTTTTGTTATATTTCAAGCAAGTTCATTATAATCTTTCAGTTCAAGGCTTTGTCTTCACTCCAGTCCAGCTACTGATAAAGCTCCCGAAGTGCACCTGCATAAACAATTAGTGCTCTTCCCACTATCTCTCTCAATAAACAAACTGAAATGCTTTGAAGTGTAACTCGAATGATCAAAGAGAAGAAAGAAAAAACAATATTTCCAAGCCTCCAGCCTTAAAGTGGCAGTGTTACTTTTTTCTCTCTCTGCTGTTATAGCCCTCTTTATTTCCAAACTTACGGAGAAAAATTCTTAAGAGAAAAGCAATCCAATCAAGCATTGTAATAAAAAAAAAAGAAATGTATAGTCCACAAGTATATAAAAAATATGAAAAAATAAAAAGTAGAAAAAGAAAAGCTAACCCATCCAATTTAAAAAATAGGAAACATTTGCAGAAATTCCATCCATTAAAAAAAAATTAGAAAAAGATAACACACTAAGTTTATGTAGCTTAATCTCGCTGCTTATTTTCTTCTGTCTTCAATTTTGATTTAGTTATGATTTTCTTTGGGTAATCTCTTTTCTAATAATAAAATTTCCTCACCAATTTGACACACTTTCGCTTTCTTTCTGTTCCAGAGCTGTCCCAACTTCAGCTGCTTCAAGGCTGTGTTTCTGTCATCGGAAAAAAGAGCTTTTTCTGGATCGATCAGGGATTTTGCAGTGTCCCTAAGACCATCTCTACGGGATGGTTTAGGTCCAAAAGGACGATCCAGCGACAGAAATTAATGGAGCTTCTGCTTCGCTGCTGTTTTTTGGCTGCCATTGAAACGGGGAGGGGGAGCATGGTATTTGGGAAGGGAATCATTCTGTACTGGAGGACTGTTTATTAGGGAGTTATTCTCACCATCTCTTTGTGCATATGGAAGGAAGGGAGTTTCCCGCTGAGGCCAACTGTCCAGCATTCCATCCTGATGATGATTTTTGAAGATGTCTCCCACATGACAGTTGGGTGAAATATGATTGGACTATGGACTGGGGTACCAAGTGGAGGGGAAAGAAACATGTATTGATATCTATTGCTTTCGCGCTTTTTTATTCAGATTCAGCTTTGCTTTGCTTCTAATCGTTTGTAGCCAGTAAAAGTACACTTAATTCTGAAATATGGAGTTGAGTGGTTTCTTTCTTGGTTATTAAATGAAGGGGCCGTGACATCCAAGATCTCATGTCGCATCGTTGCGACATCAGCTCACTTCCATTGTATGTTTTTATTTTTATGCAATCAAATAATCATCAATTATTTTCATTTCAACTGAAGCTAAATGTCACCACTTAAATCACTATACTAATTTATACAAATCCACAAATGATGGAAAGGGTGAATTAATTTCTTGTAAAGCATGGGAAACACTTGGAAAGGCCCAGCATAAAATCCAAATTTCATTTCATTTCACTTTCTTCAAAATTAATTTGAGTTGATTTGATTCCTCTTTGGTCATGTATTTTAATACTTTCCCTTTTCTGTGATATTAAAAAACACCAATGTTAGTAGTCTCTAAAGATCAAATCCAAGGCACTCAAGGGATACAGAGTGATGGGAGTTCAGGTTATGCACCTCTGGACTGTAACATCAAAAAAGGGAGAACAAAATTCTGAAAGTCAGTCCACCAAAAGACACTAGAAACAGAAGCCAAACTATGATGGTTTTGAAATTGTGCCTCTAAAAGCCTCTGAAACATGATGCAATTCAGCTGGTTCTAAATGGTTCAGGTGAACTGGTAGGGAGGTTGCAGGAGGCTCTGCCCACCCACCCGGGCATCATCACGTCCCATTTTTGACACTCTGCAAATGCACGGAAGGTCCTGTGCATGAGTGCAAAGCAAATGCACATGTGCACATGCTCACATTTGCAAACCGGTAGTGAAGGTTAGTTTATTTCACCCCTGCTCTGAAATTAAAGTTCATAATTTTGATATCTTGTTCAGCTTGCCCGTAGTTCAGTTAACTTGCTAGTTTACATTGAGTTGCTTCAGAAGCACAGCTTAAATGAATCTATTATAAAAAATAACAATAATCAAAGATCTGATTGGGGCGGAGCCTGGATGCCATGACGAGACGAAAAGCTCTGAGATCGCACTCGATACTTTTATTGCTGGGAGGTTCTAACGGACCTAAATCATCCCGAAGAGATGGTGAACAGGAAGATTACATCTTGCTGATCTCGGGGATATCGCAAAATCTCTGAGAAAAGCAGGTTTAAAGTCTTCGGCTGGCAGTAAAAATTCCAGTCTTTTAAGGCTGGCAAAGTCAGGGCAATTTGAAGGAGAAGTTTTTTAGCTGGTAAGAAACTTTTATTGTTTAAAGAAAAACGGAGTGCCTAATTTTTTTTTAAACTAATTTAAATTAAAGAATAGAAGAACTTAGCGGCAATTTTGATCTTTATAATGGTTTTGGACAGTGGTTATCTTACTTTTTAAATGTTATTCACATGGATTGATTCTAAGTAAACCTTTTCAAACGGATAGATTACTCCAACGTTTCTTCTGACTCTCTGTAAGCTAATTAACTAAATTTGACTGTTTACATCTTGACACTTTTAGTGCTTGGCTGTTCTGGCTTAAGATCTGATAAGACTGTACAGCTGTTCCCTTTGTAGTCTGCTTTCACTTGCGAATGTTTCAGAGCTTTTAAGAAAAAATACAACTGCGTATAAACATGGCGTCTCTTCAAGCGTCTCTCCAAGTGATACTTTCAGCTTTGAAGAGGGTGTTTGATACAGAGGACAGAATACAGAGAAAATTGGATTATTTGGTGTTTTTGGCAACAAATTGTGAGGAAAAAACTGAGGATGTTTATCAAATACAAAATAAGATGGAAATTCAAAAAATTGAAATGGAAAACGGAGATAAAGAATTTGAGCTTGTTAATATTCGTGACAATTGGTTTATTTCTGAGGGAGGAAAGAATGGAATATTTGAAGAGGAGTTAAATGGAGAGAAAATCTACTTCAAAGGACCGGGCATAGAAGGAGAAGAAAATATCAAAGAATTTATGGACTATGAAATACTATTTGCAAAACATTTGATACCACTGCTGAGAATTAAAGACAAGCTGATAAAGGAAACAAAAGGAGGACGTCAACATTATATGAGAGATACCACAAACAAGAAGGTGCAAAGATTTCTTCATATGGACTCGTTCAAAAAGATGTTTGGAGAATTGGATCCACAAATGGCAGCAGATATAAGACTGTTCTGTTATTGGAGAGATACAGGTTGATAGATGGAAGAGTATAATTCAAAATTAGCTAAACTTAGTTAAATCCGTTGGTAATAGGTATAGTTAAATAAAAATTGATAATGATAGTAATGTATGCAATGTTGAGCTGTTATGATAAGTAATAATTGGATATGAGAAGGGAAGGTTAGAAATATTTTTGGAATATATATAAAGATTATTAATAACAATAATAATTATAATAAAAACAAAACTATATACAGTTAAATTTTAACTAATAGGGGGGAAATGCTATGATATAGAATATAGTTAAATAAAGAAAGGATGATAATAAATTATATACATGGAGGATTAGAAAACTTTGGTATTAAATATTATGGATGTTTAGTTAAAACAGGATATGAGGACTTAATGTTAATGGAGGATTTTATAAACAAGTAAATGAAATGCCAGCATGTGGTTATGATTGAATCTTGGTATACTTAAGGATGAAGGATGTTTAAATAACTGTAGTCAAATAAAAGTGGAGGTATGATGATGTTAATATAGTAAATATTTGAGTTAAGATATTTGAATTAATATGAATTATATTTGATGACGGTGGAAGAGATGCACAAAAGCTTTTTGTAACCAGCTGATATACTTTTTACAATATATGTTTGTTTTGAAAATAAATAAATAAATAAAAAATTTATTTAAAAAATAAAGAATGTGGCAGAGAGAATCACTATGATTAATAAACTAGGGTCTTAATTATAAAACAAAATTGGACACAAAGACAATACAACAGTCATTTGGTAGATGCTTTAATCACTGGATAAATTAGTTTAGTAAATGTATCTATGTTATATATACTTACTGCTAAAAAAATTAACTAATTAGAAATTTGTACATGTCATTGCATGGAGTTCGTATCATCTGTACTAAAGTATTTCCAAACTTTATACCTAGAATGTAATTGCTTGAGATTATGAAATCTTTGGCATAGATTTGCAAAAGATTACAGTAAAGCAACAGTCAGTTATACCAGAGAAGTTACAATTTGCCAATATTCTTGTAACCTTCAAGGCAGCGGAGATATTGTGATATATGTAATGTGAATTGCCACAAGTAGAGTTCCAAAGTCATGATTAAGACTATGTTTAAGATTTTCTAATATGTCCAGGTTGGATTCTTTACCCTTGTGCCTTCTTTGGTTGCTGCTAAACGGATTCCAGTGCTATATTTGGACATAATTTTTTTAATAAAAGCATATATTTGATCAAAAAAAAAAATCAAAGATCTGATTGAGTCAAAATACAGGTAGGCCTCATCTTACAACCATTCATTTAATAACCATTCAAAGTTACAATGGCACCGAAAAAATTTACTTATGACCAGTTCTTGTACTTATGACTGTTGCAGCATTCCCACAGTCATATGATCAAACTTCGGGTGCTTGGCAACCAACATGTGTTTTGAATGGTTGCAGCTTCCCCGGGTCTTGAGTTTGTCATTTGCAAACTTCCTATGGAGCTTTTGACAAGCACAGTCAATGGGGAAGCTACATTTGCTTAATGACTGTATGGTTTATTTAACAACTGTAGTGATTTGCTTAAGAACCATGGTGAAAAGATTGTAAAATGAGGCACTTTATTCATTTAATTTACTCATTTAACAACTGCCTTGCTTAGGAATGGGCATTTTTGGCTCAATTGTGGTCATAAATCGAGGACTACCGATAAGAATGCAATGTGCAATCAGGAAGACTTTTAAACTTTTAAAAGAATGAAAGTCACAGAGATAACGGTATATGAGAGTCATCTGATTTTTTTTAGATTTACATCTATAACAGATATAAGCCTGCTCCCTAAGCCCTTTAGACATATAGTCATACCAAAAATAGCATTCGGTTCCTATATATCTGTGTTTATACACAGTTCACATTCCATCTGTATTGCTGCTGTACAAAGCTTACGTATCAAAGTAGCAATAGATAGCTTCAAATATTAGCTGTAGTAAGTGACTAGCGAGCACACAACTTTCATGAAGCTAAACAAGAGCATTTTAAGCCTAGATTGTATTTGTTTGTGTCCACAATGATACTTATTTACATTTACAGTTGTCTGTCCTAAGTAAAAGTTTACAGTTGGCCGTAGAGACTAATGGACTAGAGTGTCTTAAGCAACAGACAAACCTATTGATTTCTTCGTGTATCTTCATAATGATGCCCTGACATATTATCAATATAATAAACTCCAAAATACTATTCTTTGATTGTGGTAGGCCGCTATGGTTTATGGCTGACTTTTCTCTAACAAGTCACAAGTATTATTGCTAAAATATGTGTAACATCTCTGGCTTGCTCTAAATAGTTTTTTTTTTTGAGGTATTACACTCAAAATGTTTAGGTCAGGAAAGTGAATGTTACCTTTAAAAGAAAGATGAAATAATAAGATGATTCTTTACCCGCAACTGGTCCAGTGCATTTCTAATCCATGCTTTCCTGGATGTTTGATAACTGAATTGCAGGAAGAGACTTCTTCCCAATCACGGGATTCATAAACCAGAGATGATGATCGTTGACTCACTTCCTGATTTCTCAAAATCCGTGCTACTGAATTGTCATTCCTATCTCTTACTTGTATATTCATAAATGTTGTTATAGCACTTTTCCTTGCACATGTGCTTGTATCCTTGATTACAGTGCATAAGAATTTCAAATTATATGTTTGAAGTGCATGACCTTAAATCTGATCTCTATTCCCTCACTTGAAGTTACCGCTCCAAATTAAATGGTGCTTTAGAGCACCCAAAATAATATCTACATGAACATGATTTAAAGCAGTTCCCTATTTTTATATTCATGTAAACCACTATAAAGGCAACTAAAATTTTGAAGACCTAAGTCCTAAGCCAGGGTTATTACGGTTTATAGAAACATAAGAAGCTACTATTTATTGAACCAACATAGACTGGTAGTTTATGTATGGAGTTTTAGGCAGACTTTTTTTCCAGCCTTGTGTGAAGATGCCAGAGATCTTTAGAGCTTTTGTCTTCCTGCTACTCATTTAATTAATCAAAATGTGCATCCTACATTTCGAATATATCTGCCAACATGGGAAGTAGATAATAATTAAGGTCCTTTGAAACTAGTTTGGAAGAAAAGCTTTAGACTATTTTTATTTAGCTTTCTGTGCAAGCTTGGAAAAAAAGATGCTATTTCTTTAAAAAGTCATCACTGATGCTAATATGACTGTTAAAGCCAGGGTATCTTGTTTACAAGTTCACATGGAAGATTGAAAATGTTGGGCTACTCTAATGAAAAATAGACAGATATTGTGTGAAGTCTCAAGAACTTCTGAATCATTCTTTAAAAAATGTACAGTCCTACTAGCAACGCTGAGTCCTTGTTAAAATTACAATTAGCTTACATAAGAATTAAAATCAACCTGCATAATGTAGTAGCAGATTAGACAACTACCAGCATCCATGATAATATCATAATAGATTTACTCAAATGCCAGACTGACCGATAAAGTCTCCCAGATTTGTCAGCTGGCAAACCTCCTCAACTTTCACTAAAAAGAAAAAGATAAACTTAGTAACTGTGTTATTCATACTTCTATCCTTATATTTGAAAGACATTAAGACATTTGTTATTGCTAGTTTTATAAATATATAAATATCATTTATAATTAGAAAGGTGAACAGTTTGTATATGACTGGAAATTTTCTATGTAGCAAATAAAGGGATTCTAACTCACTCTTTGTAATGAAATTATGTAATGAAATTATTTGACATCTCTCTGAGCTGTACTGTACAGATAGCAGTCTGTCTACCCAACTGACAGACTTCAGAAAGAAAGAAATGTTTTGGTAAATTGCTGTCAATACGTTTAAGGGAAATATTGGAAGAATAAGATTCTAGGAGAGTTGTTCAAAATGCCTGTGTGTTATCTCAAAATCAAGTAAAAAGGAAATGAGTTATTGGCTCTGAAGAGAAGGAGGAGAGGTGGAAGAAGAAGGAGAGGAAGAGGAAGGAGGAGGAGGAGGAGGAGGAGGAGGAGGAGGAGGAGGAGGAGGAAGAAGAAGAAGAAGAAGAAGAAGAAGAAGAAGAAGAAGAAGAAGAAGAAGAAGAAGAAGAAAAAATAATAATAATAATATTTGAACTACTGATTCATGAACATTTCTGCTAGCAATCCTGCTATCTGAAATGGTCATAATAAAAAAGACTATAGATTAATAGAAGAAATTAGTTGAGACCATAGAGACACAAGGTCAGGTTTCTTCCAACCTGGAAATGCACTGGAGTTTTTAAAAAGCCAATAAATATACATCAGTTGCCTCTATTTTACCAATGTTGCTTGATCTGGAGATAGAACAGGAGGGATTACCATGTATTGCGTGCTGTTCTGAGTTTCTGAAAAACAGCTCTTCTTTGGGGAATATAAATTAAACAAATGAATATGTTGACAGCCTTTCAGAATTATAATCAGTTTACCCGAATAGAATTTGTTACACCTCTCCATATTTAATCTTATGTAGTCCTTTTTACATTAAGTATATACATACACACATACAAACACAAACATACATATACAGTATCCTGTCAATATTTTGAGTACTGTTGACTAATTGCTTCAATGTTTTTGTATTATCAAACATCTCTCCTAATTTAGCAACTAAGTTGTACTTTGAGATATTTAGACTATCTCTACGTTTTTCACCAATATTCCTCAAATGTTGTAAATCACCCATCCTTTCTCTATTCCCAAATGTACATTCAAAAAGAAAGAAAAAATATTTATGATGAAAATGAGTGTTTTTAAGGAAGGATAAGGCAACAGGACTGCAAATCTTACAACAAATAAAAGACCAGGTTATCTTTGGGATTTTTAAGAAAATAAAAAGTCAATACCTTTTAAAATAAATTTTGTAAACAAGACAGAAGCCCAGATTGTGTTTGTTCAATTTGCTTTTCTAAAATGGAAATGGAAGTTTTTGTATTAACTGGCCATTAGTTGTGCTCAGGTCTTATGGTCTATAAACAGGATGATTTTCATATTTAAGAGGCAGTTTGATCTAGTTGTAAGGCACCAGATTAGAAAGAGGGAGGTGTGAGTTCAAATCCCGCCTTAGCTCTGAATGTTGGATGACTCTCTCATTGCACTCTTTGCAACTCTCAAGTTGCAAAAAGTGCAATCCCAACAGATCACATGTGTGTCTGTGTCTGTGTCAGAGAAGGTATTCAGCCAGTTCTGACAGGTTCTGGAGAACCAGTAACAGAAATTTTGAGTAGTTTGGAGAACTGGCAAATAGGCTGGCCCCGCTCCCGCTGACTCCCAGCTGATCTTCTGATTTCAAAGGTTTTATTTCTTTTAAAACACAAATATTTCATCATTCGTCAATCATTAAAACATCGAAGTACAATTTTTTTGTATGCCCCTCCCTCCCTCCACCCTCCCTACCACCTCCTCCTTCCCCCCCCCCCGACTTCCCAGAACCCGTACACGGTATGGATTTTTAACAAACACAGTCTAAAATCTATTGAGAAAAAAGAAATAAAGAAATTAATGACATTCTACATTGACCTTAGCTTCTTCTTGCTGAACTAACTTTAAACAATTTAAATCATTTCTGATCTTAAGCATAGGCTAACTGGAGTTTCTTGGTCCCGTATTTATTTTGTATATAGTCAATCCATTTTTTCCAGTCTCGTTTATATCTCTCATTTGAGTGATCTTTAAGATATGCCGATATTTTAGCCATCTCGGCTAAGTTTGTGACTTTCAATGTCCATTCTTGAGTTGTAGGCAAGTCTTCCTTCTTCCAGTATTGCGCCACCAACAGTCTTGCTGCCGTTATTAGGTGCAGAATCAAGTTAGTCTCTACCACTGTAAAGTCAGTACATATACCTAGTAAAAATAACTGAGGAGTAAACTTTATCCTTCTTTTAAAGATATTTTGCATAATCCACCATATTTTTATCCAGAATGCCTTAACCTTTTGGCAGGTCCACCATATATGATAATATGTAGCATCAAGAGAACCACACCTCCAACATTTAGGCTGTACATTCGGATACATAGAAGCCAACTTTTTAGGATCTAAATGCCATCTATAGAACATTTTGTAAAAATTTTCTCTCAGATTTTGAGCTTGTGTAAATTTCACATTTCTTACCCAGATTCTTTCCCATGTATCCAACATTATTGGTTCTTCAATATTTTGAGCCCATTTTATCATACAATCTTTAACTAATTCTGTTTCCGAATCCATCTGTATTAATACATTATATATCCTCTTTATATGCATTAAGCTTTGAACTCTTATTTGTTTAAACAAATTATCCTCAACTTGGATAAAACCAATTTTTTGATCTATTTTCCACCTAGCCTGTAATTGCCCATACTGGAACCATGTTTGAACTACCTTCTCCTCTTTTAATACCTCTAAAGATTTTAATTGTAATACCCCACTTTCCGAGGTAAGAAGCTGTCTGTAAGTAATTCTGTCCTGTTTTTGTGCTATATTCATATTTTCAATTGCGTGTCTAGGAATTGCCCACATGGGTATCTTGTCATTTAATTTATATTGGTATTTTTTCCAGACCCGCAGTAAAGCATTTCTTAAAATATGACTTTTAAAATTCTTATCCAATTTTTTGTTGAATAACAGATAAGCATGCCAACCATATACCAGATCGTGTCCCTCAATATTCAATATTCTATCATTAGTTAAATGAGTCCAATCACTAATTACAGATAATGCCACTGCATCATAATATAGTTTTAAATTAGGTAGTTTCAAACCTCCTCTCTCATGTACATCTTGCATTATTTTCATCTTTACCCTTGGCTTCTTTCCTGCCCATACAAATTTGTTGATACCCTTCTGCCATTCTAGAAGATTTGCATCTTTTTTAAGTATAGGTAACATTTGGGGAAAAAATAGAAATTTTGGTAAGATGTTCATTTTCACTGCCGCTATCCTACCCAACAAAGATAAGTGCAATTTCTCCCATTTTTTCATCTCTGTCTGTATACTATGCCAAAGTGGTTCATAATTATGCTTATATAAGTTCCCATTTGAAGTTAAGATGTTAACTCCAAGATATTTGACTTTTTTAACTACCTCACATCCTAGCATCACTCCTAATTCTTCCTTTTGTTTAGTATTCATATTTATAGCTAATATTTTTGTTTTTCCTAAATTTATTTTAAAACCAGACAACTTTTGTTCAACTTTTTTCGAGTTTTCCTTTTTTTCCTAATCTGATAAGCTAACCATCTGCCAGGTTTGTTTGCATTACAAAAGGTATTGTATTTTGCATATAATAAATTAGTAGCTACCTGGTCAGAGATCAACATGTCAAACTGAGATTTTAATATGTTAATAGCTTCCTTAACCTTTGTATCGCCTGGGTTCATTGTTAACTCCAACTCTTTTCTCTTAATTTCCTCTTCCAGTTCTGTTTGTTTTAACCCTTGTTTATTTCTATGTGTTTTATTTATATTCATCAGCACTCCTCTCATATACGCTTTGCTTGCATCCCATACGAATTCCATAGATGTACCCTTATTCATATTCAAAACAAAATATTCAGATAGCAATTTTTTACAATCATTAATATACTTTTTATATCTAAATAAGTTTTCATTCAATCTCCAAGACCTTCTTGCCTGCACTACCCTTCCCAACTCCATCCAAACTGGGTTATGGTCCGAAAGGACCCTAGCCGCAATCTTTGTCTTCTTGACCCTAGAAAGCAAATCATTAGTGGTTAGTATAAAATCAATCCTTGAAAGGGATTGATGCCTGTCAGAGAAGAAAGTGAAGTCATATTCCTCTGCATTTCTTTCTTGCCAAATATCTCTCAATTCAAAGTCATCCATGATGTCAAAGAAAGGTTTGGGTAACTTTGCTCGCATCTTAGTATTTAGGCGGGAAGTCTTCTTATCTCTCTTAGTGTCTATCACTCCATTCCAATCACCCAATAGTATACAGGAACTATAGTCCCACTGTACTAATTTAGCATGAAGATTTCTATAGAATCTATCTTGCTGTTGATTGGGGGCATAAATTCCCAAAAGTAATGCCTTTTTCCCTTCTAGGATTAGGTCTAAAGCAATATATCTTCCGAAGGGATCTGCTTCTATTAATTCAGCTTTCATATCTTTTCTTAAGTATACAACTATACCATTCTTCTTTTCCATAGCGGAAGCTACAAAATGTTGACCAAATTTTGAGTTAATCAAATATTTTTGATCAGTTGACTTGATATGAGTTTCTTGCAAACAAATTACATCATTCTTAAACTGTTTGAGATAGTGAAATATTTTCTTTCTCTTCTGCGGAGAATTCAGTCCATTGACATTCCATGTTAAAATCTTAGTTGTCATCTTTGGTTGGCTGAAGCATTTTTAGAGCTTCCTGCATGGCCTGTTTAATCTTAGGC
Source organism: Thamnophis elegans (assembly GCF_009769535.1). NCBI lineage: Eukaryota > Metazoa > Chordata > Lepidosauria > Squamata > Natricidae > Thamnophis > Thamnophis elegans. The sequence continues at coordinate 44,404,377 of NC_045544.1, read as the reverse complement.
CTAGCTCCTCCCACTGCTTCCAGACTTGTTATTGTAGTTGATCGATGGCCGGTGATTGTTGATCGATGGCCGGTGATTGTTGATATTGTTGCTTTTTAGCTTGTTTCTCCATTCGTCTAGTAATCACACAGCTAGGTCTTTGTTCCATAACACCTTGCACTTCTAGAAGAGAGAGATGCTCCATCTTATCTGGTGGTTGTGTAGTTTGCTGTCTATCCTGTCCTTCTTGTGGTCTTTCTCCAGGTCCAGATGGTGCAGGGTATCCAGCCTTCAATATATTATAATAAAAATCTCGGGCTTTCCATACAGACTTGAGGCGATATCTTTGCCTATCAAATGTAAATATAATGCCAAATGGTGCATCCCATCTATACTGTATCTGACGATTTCTGAGTTCTTCGACCAAAAAAGCGTAGTCTCTCCTTGCTCTTAACATTTGAGGTGGTATCTCTTTCAAAACAATCAGGTCTTGACCGCCAATTTGAAGCTTAGTGTTATAAGACGCTTGTAGTACCATATTTCTAAGCTCTCTTGTAGTGAAGTATATAACGATGTCTCGAGGAAGCTGCTTCTGCTTTGCCAGCCAAGAGTTAACGCGATAAGCTTTGTCGATTTGCCAGTCAAGGTTGGTCCCTGGTCTTCCCATCAGACGGTCAAAAGCTTCTGATAGGATCTGTTTCAGGTTCTCCTGTTTCTCCTCACGCAGCCTCCTTACTCTTAATGCGAACTCCATTTGTCGATACTGTATCATAATAATTTCTTTTTCAGCATTTTCCACTTTTTGTTCCACCACTTCTGTTTTCAATGTCAAGTTGGTATTGGAGTCATTAAGATCCTCTAGACTATCTTCAATTCCAGAAACATGTTCTGTCAATACAGTTACAAGTCTCAGCATTTCTTCTTTAATTTTAACAACCCTGGCATCGATTTTCTCATACAACTCCTGTTTAAGTCCTTTTATTTCACTTTTGATTTCTTCTTTCATTTCTTTTATTTCCTCTTTTCTCTCCTGCTTTATCACCTCTCTATGATCTCTAAGCTTATCTTCCATTTTAATTGTCTGTGCATTAAGAGCCACGCTTAGTTCGCTCAGGAAAAATTCTTTCGTTAACACATCCCCAGCAGGGGGCATAGGAAGCGGAGGCTGCAGCCTTGTGCCAGGCACTGGGGATGTGCCCCTGGGAATAGAGGGTGACGACTCCAAATTAATATTTAGTTTTGAAGCCATTTCAAAGTTTATCTTCCTGCAATTAATAAAACTCTGCTTTCTGACTATGCAGCTTTAAGCAGCTTTAAGTAAAGAAGCTGAATTTCTCCCTTGAAATTTGAGGCTTGGCAAAACTTTCAGTGAGTAAACATTGTAACAAGACAGTTCAGCAGATTCATCACCATTTAACTTCCAGATAAGCAAGATTAATGAGGGAGTGAAAGTCTTGTAAACATGAAACTAATTAAAAAGCTTCTGCTGGCCGATTGTAAAACAAGTGATAAGCATGCTCCTTTGAAATTTTGAGTTCTTGTGATAATTAACAAAAAGTATTCATTATTACCGGAGAAACCAGCCTGCTCGGTGCCATTTTAAAAGCCTCTAAGTAAATAGATTTTCAGAGGAGAAAAAGAAAAGAAGCTAAAATCTTGATAAACAATTATTGTCCACGCAAACGGATCCAGCTCGTGATAAGATTAAATCAATCAAAACTTTGAACTGAGTGGGGGAGACCTACTTTGTTCCGCACAAGGCAGTTTGAAGTTCCCAGCACGGAGGTCGTTCTGCTTTGGGCTAGCCCCCCTCTCTCTGCAAGCACAAAAGCTGCAAAAATCGAAGTGCATTTGCCAGCAAAACTATTTCTTCTTTCCTTCTTGCCTGAAGGGTAAGAAAACCTGTTAAGACGTCAGATGGAAGATCCTCTAAACAGGTACGTAGCCAGGAATTCGGAGGCAGCTGGTTTTTTGCTGCCACCAACAGCAGGCTCTCCCAACAGGAAGCTCTCCCAGCTGATCTTCTTTTGTTGCCCTGAACAGGAGATCGGAGCTGGAAAGCAGGTTAGTGCGGTGGGGAGGGAATGGGGATTTTGCACTATCCTTCCCCTGCCACACCCACTAAGCCACACCCACAGAACCGGTAGTAAAAAAAAATTGAATCCCACCACTGTTCTGTGTCTGTGTCTCCCTGATCCATTGATTCTAAATATACATCCATTCCTTCTTCTATCCTCTCACACCCAAACTTGGAGCTTTTAGAAGCTTTTGAACTAATTCTTTTTATTCAAAAGTTATTCCACTGCTTAATTTGCTTAAGGCAGTGATGGCTAAACTTTTTGGCACCGAGTGCCGAAAAGGGAGCACTTTGCACATTTATCTGGGCCACGACCAGGAAAAGGAGCTGAAAGTGGGGCATGCGAGTGCTGGAAAATAAACTTCTGGATTCCGGTGCGCACATGTGCGCTAGATGAAAAGTCTTCCGAGTTCTGTCACGTATGGTCACACGCTGATCAGCTGGCTGGCATGCATGCTCATGCCGGAAATAGACCAGCTCTTCCAGTTTCTGGCACTGCTGCATGCACAAAGGCCAGCTGATCATTTTCTTGTGCATGCATGTCAGTACCCGTAAGAGGAATGAGCCAGGCGCAATGGCTCCATGTACCACTTCGGGCTTGCATGCCATAGGTTCTCCATCATGGGCTTAAGGGCTAGTAAAACTGCCCTTATCTTATCTCTAGTTTTTTTATCCTGCTTTTATTATTGAACCAAATATTTAACATTTTCCTGACTTGCACCAAGTTTAGTGCAACTGACTATACATGGGAAAAATGAATGTTAGAAAGCCTATCTAAAGCTAATTGAATTACAGTTATGGATATAGTAGAATTTTTAAAAAAACCACTGAGAAATTACATGAAGCAAAATCATTCCCACCTCCATGTAGAGTGATAACAAAATACTTTTCCATTGAGCCACACATTCTTAATTCATAATCAGTTCTTCAAATATGCATTTTTGTGAACAAATTCTCTGATAAATGCTTTTTAATAGTCGTATCTACAGAAGGTTAGTTTGAAAGAGGAAACAATGGAAAAATAATGGTGTTGACATGCAGATTTAACTTGAACTTTTCCCCAGGTGTTTCACAATGATCTGGCAGGCATGGAGACCTTTAAAATATCAAATATATGTTTTATTTTTGCATTTTTACCTTTACCATTGTACACAAAAGAAGTTCCATTCTCTTTTTGATTGTGTAAGTTATAGAGTACAAACACCAATTCTATATAAGTTTACAAAGACTCTATTGGGAAATACTGAGCATTGAAAATGGAAAGTTTCCCAGCACCAAAGTTGTACAGTAATCATACACATAAAAATCTTCCAAATGTAAAGTAATTCTTTCCCTACTGGAAGTTTTGCTAGAAATGATGCTGCAATTCCCTGAATATAAATTTAAAATAATCGGTGACTATCACTTTAGTATAGAAAAAAATGGACTTTTACTTAAGAATAGGAATAGATTACAATTGAGACTGGAATTACCATGACTACCATGCAGTCTTTAAGTGAGTCACACCTGATTTTAAAATCTTTTGCCATGGTCATTAAACAAATCATGCAGACATTAAAAAAAACCTGGTTTCCCACATTGACTTTGCTTGTCAGAAGGTGGCTGGGAAAGCCACAAATGAAAATCATGTGACTATATTATAAAGTCACTTCTGGTTGGCAAGTGCCCAAATTTGGATCATGTACCTGCAGGGACATTGTTGCAATCATAAGGGAGATGACTAATTGTAAGTCACCTTTTTCATTATAACAAACAATCATTAAATGAACAGTTATAAATCAAGGACTATCTGTGGTCACAAAAAAAGAGCAACTTATTGATACAAAATAATGTTCCTGTTATTTTTTTTTTCATTTCATCCCAGCCTAGAAAGGTGACTTGGTCAGTTATTGGACATTAGATAAACATAAAGACTTGATCTCATAGGCCTTATAGTAGAGGAACAAGTCCTAGGACACTTATGGAGTCCTGTCTCCTTTGACTAATCATGGAAGCTACATGGATTATCATGTCCACAAAGACAACCAAAAAGTGTAAAAAAGGTTGCAAAATTGGGTGTTATGGTGACCTCCTGAATGACCACAAAAACATAGGACTGCATTTCTGGGCTCAGTTACGGTTATATGTCGAAAACTACTGGTCACAATTCAGAGGGATGCTTTTCATTTATGAATCTCAAATGTTGTTCCTAGTCCATTTAATTGCTACCCTACCTTTCAGCTATATGCCTTCTCCAATGACTGTCAGGTGTGAAAGATCAGGTCTACATATAAAAATCCAATTAAACTGATTTATTGTTAATCATGCCTATGATGTTCTCAAATAACAACAGCATGGTTAGTTAAGGTTCATCGGAATTCACGGGAGATTAACAGTAAGAAGCTGAGTTCAACAGTAAGAAGCTGAGTTCAATGTTGAGATATTTTAGACTGTAATTGTTAAAATGCTATACCGTGTACGGGCTCTGAGAAGTCGGGGGGAGGGAAGGGAGGTGGGGTTCTGGGGGGAGGGGGGGAGGGGGGAAATACAATATGTGTTAAATTCTAAAGTACATGATTCCACTTGTATACTGTGGCTTTTTAATGTTAGTGTTAAAATAGAACAAGCTGAATATATTGGAAGGTAATAGAAGTACACCGAAGGGAGGAGTTGAGTGAAAGAAGAAGGAGAGTGGAGAGGGTGAGAGAGAGGAGGAAGAGAAGGAAGGGAGGGAATGGATTAAGAGAGGGAGTGATAGAGGGGGGGGAAGTAGGTAGTAGAGGGGTATGTAAGAAGGAAGAATGAAAGTTGGAGGGGGTTGAAAGAGGGTGTATGGTGGGCCAAGGAGGTATATTGGGTTTGTATTGTAGAGGGCATTTTCTATGTAAGTGAGGGCTGTGTTTATTATTCAATGTTATATGCCCCGGTTATGCACAGTAAACAAGTGATTGTATAGAATGGAATGGAAATAAATTTTTTTTTTTTTTAAAAAAAGGAATTCACGGGAGATTGGACTTAGTTTATTTGTGGCTATGTAGGGGTTCTAGGCAGATCCCTCTTTTGACTTTGCACTCAGATTCTGCTGACTCCTTCTCGTACGATGACAGAAGAAATGCTGTAAGCCATCTTAACTATTAGATGGGCTTCATAACTATAAACTAGAGTGGTAAATAAAAGAAATGCAATAAAAATCATATGTGTGCTATTCCTACTGAAACAAAAGAGAAGAGAACATTTTTTCTTCTCTTTTATTGGTGTTAATGAACATATGCAAGGTTGCTCATGATCCCATCATAAGCATGGCTTGACTCCATTATTTTGTTAACCTCTCATAAGATGTCATTGATATAGAATCTTCTTTTGAGCAGTTTTCTCCTGACTCCACATGTTGCCTTCATTTATAACCTTTTTAGAAGAAAAAATTATTGGAATTTCTGGTGATGCATTTTAGTTAATGCAAGTGGACTTCAATATTTGGGGGCTGGAAAATTTAAATATGATCTTACATTTATTTTTATTCCACAGAACTACACTACAGTTAACATTTGTTTATGGTGTTGCCTTAAGAAGACCTTGCCTCTAAAAATGGCAAATACAGCGTTTTGTTATAAGTTTCATTCATTTATTCAACTACTAAGGCTGCTCAATTGCGAAACAACAACAGTTTATAAGAACAGTTAAAAAGCACTATGACTAACCAAAATTAATGCAATAAAGAACTATGCCAGGGGAAGGCAAAAATCAACTTGCATAATATTCCCTGGGGTCAAGCACTCTGGCCAGCATCTGCAGGAAAAAACAGATCTGAAGCTTCCCAAAAATACAATAGAATCAGGGCCATAAGGACTACTGGGGCAATGCTATTCCAAACAACAGGCATAATGGTGTATAATTATCTATATGCCACTGAAACTCTCATGATCTTTAAGTGGCAGAAATGCTGCATCAGAGGGCAACAATTTTTGAACCAAGGTACCACCAATGGGATACAGAATGCATCCCAAATCTGGGACCTGTGATTCCCAAAGGAATGACACTTGGGGAAATTATGGCTAATCCATGGCTACTGACTGATGCTATGCTACTGTGCTGCTGCTGTGGTCACATGATACTCCTTTTCAATATTTCATGACAGTTTCCCGGCCAGTCTCATAATCCCTTACTCCCTCTATCACCAAGGAGGGGATGGAAGAAGAAGTGAGGGAGGGAAGGAGGGAGAGAAGGAGGGAAGGAAGGAAGGAAGGAAGGAAGGAAGGAAGGAAGGAAGGAAGAAAGAAAGAAAGAAAGAAAGAAAGAAAGAAAGAAAGAAAGAAAGAAAGACGGACACTCTGTGGGGAAACTGGCAGGTAATCAGAAATCATTTCTGCTTCCACAGCTTTTTTTGCCTGCCCTTGGTCATTCTGTTTTTGTCTTTAGAACGAAATGCCTCTTAAAACAATGACTCAACACGACATGTTGTCTAGTAAATATATAAATATAACACTTTTCTTTCTCAGGATCCTGATATGTAATACATGCCTGAAATCATGAAGGAGGGTGATTTTAAATTCAGAAAATAGGAAGGAAAAGATTTAAAGACCAAACCATCAAAAATATTCCATATACATTCAGACAGTGCTAGATCCAGGGAGTATTATTTCGAGTCATGTAAGCCTGATATACAACCAGCTCTAAGCTACTTGGATGTCTGATTCAAGTATTTATTACACACATCAACTTTCAATGGAATATTCTAGCTTTCTGTACTGCTGCCTGTTTCACAGAATTGTGTGGTCAATGATTATAGAGAAACAAATGTTTTCTCTTGGGTGGGCTGAAACTCTCAACATATATAACAGAAAACCACATAGCATTTCCATATGAACCTGACATATTTAACTGAGTCTGGGCAATATGGGTGGGAAATACCATGTGTGAATAAATCAGGATTTTCTTTTTTTTAAAAAAAAATGTTAATGCATTTTCTCCCATCTGGAATCATTCTTAAATTTGTATAATTACACTATACAATTATCCGATTAAATTTGTACAATGCTCCTAAAAGTGCCAGAGAGCTATTCATTTATATATAATTCATCTGTCAATTATATTCACACTTCTTTGCTTCTGAAATTGCATTCCCACAATGTGTGCAATATTTAAAACCTTGCTTCTGAGACATGTTTTCTAAAATATTTCTGGCTTCCTTTGAACAGATTTCTGGTTACTTGAAAAACTCCTGAAGATATTTAAATGAAATTGGCAAAAAGCCTGCAGTATTGACAATGGTGAAAATCCATTTAGGATTGTTTTAAAATCTATTGTAAAAGTAATTGCTCAAAACAGCTGTGCTGCATTTTTAATTTGGAGTAAAGCCAAACCATCTCCCACATTATTTTATTTTCAAGCAAAAATATCCCAGAGCGGAATATAATGAAATTTCACTGAAAAAATATGATCAGAAATAGGCTTCATTCCTAACAAAAAGCAATGTTTAGTTTAAAATCTCTCCAGAAACATGTTTTACTTTGAAATTCTTCTCTCAAAATTCTGGAACTTCTCAGAAATATCACTACTTCATATGAGAGCAGATGCCAAAATCAAAAAATGGATAACACCCTTGTAAAAAAAATGTCTTTAGAGATACAGCCCTCCTCTTCCTCCTCTTCCTCCTCTCCCCCTCCTTTTCAGCTCCAGTTCCATCATCAGAATGCCTCCTAAATCCAAACTAAACATGTATAAGCCATGTTACAATTTTTGCCTAAAATGTTCTTTTTATATTTCTTCAGTTATGCTATCAGTACATTTTACATGAGCTGAAATATATTAAATACATTGAAACAATGCTCTGATGCTATAGAGAGTAGCAAAAGAATAAAACTGAGCAAAAGAAAGTTGCATAGGGACAATTCTAATTTAACACCAAAATGTCATTATATGAGAGTAAGTCAGCAACCCTTCCATTGAATAAAATCTTCGCTGTTGGAATTCACAAATAAGAAAGGCATTCAAAGAAAAATCAACCAATATATCCATAGAATAGTGTTGATGATTAGAGGGTACATTTAGATAATTCCTAAATGCAGGAATCCAAATTATAGCATTCCTGACTAAGGTTGTCCAATCTTTGCATGAACATATTCCATGAAAGGAAATTCAACATTTTTATTAGTAATTGCTTCTTTGTTCAATTGGTTGTTCTTACTCTGAATGAGATTTTCCTAACATTTAATCAGATCTGCCTTTTACAAACTGAAAGGACATTATTTTGTGTCCTAATACAGGTATTCTAAAAGAACTTCCTTTCCAATTTTTAAATGTATCCTACTCAGAGGTGGGTTGCTCCTGGTTTGGCCCAGATCGGGCGAACCGGTAGTGGCCATGGCGGGAGGCTCCGCCCGCCCACCCAGATGCTTCTGTGCACACGCAGCATTTTAAAAAAAAAGTATTAAAAAAAGAAACCCCCCACTGATCCTACTCGAAATGCAGCAAATAAATGTAATGAATAGGCTGATATAATTTTCACCTTGCATCTTTTGTCTCTCTAGGTAAGACCATATCAGACAAATACAGAGAAGATGAGGTTCCCCCCCACCACACCTTAAATGAAATAACTCCCTGGGTTAAGATGAGATTGAACCTGTTCTTCCGGTGATCTGTTTGAAAGTCTGAAAATCAAATCCTGCAGTAATTTCCTGATGCCCATTATGCTAGACTGGATGACTGGAATATGTAAAATCTTATTTATATTTAATATATAACTTTTTTGAGTAGAATATAGCAATAATAATGTATCACAATGGCAGACACAAATTAAATACACACATATAAGTATACATATACATACATAATACATACTATACATATACATATAATTGTATTGAAAGTTTTAACAATAATTAGACTATTAAAAACTAAAGTACAGTTAAAAGGAAGAAAGAAAAAGAGCTAAAAGTGCAGAAAAAGTAGACTTAGAACAGGGCTCTCAAACTTGTAGCCTGCGGGCCAGAAGTGTTACATGCTGGTCACGCCCATGCCCAGTTTAGTGAAGGGGGGAGAAAGTCCCAATATGTCATATGATGCAGCTGTGACACCACGAGTTTGACTTAGAAGTAAAGTACAAGAAAATAGAAAAAAGAATATATATATATATATATATATATATATATATATATATATATATATATATATATATATATATATATATATATATAAGTCACAACCCCTGGTATGCCCAAATATGGAAGGAAGTTCACTGCTTCCATTCTCTGTCCATCGGCTCGTCATAAGAGACCATCCAGACAGAAACCCAATATTTTTACTGTTGCCTTTGTTACATTTGTGTTGTATTTGTGCTGATAAATAAATAAACGGAGACTAGTATAGATCTATTTCAAGCTATTTAGCTCTCATCAGCTAGCCATACCGTTACTGGGATTGGAACCTGTACTGTATTGCATCTTAGGCAGATGTGTTAACCATTAAGCCACAGAGTTCCTCTCCTTATCAGCTGAGCCAGGGAGAAAGGTATATATTTAAAGTCACAACCCCTGGTATGCCCAAATATGGGAGGAAGTTCACTGCTTCCATTCTCTGTCCATCGGCTCGTCATAAGAGACCATCCAGACAGAAACCCAATATTTTTACTGTTGCCTTTGTTACATTTGTGTTGTATTTATGCTGATAAATAAATAAAGGAAGACTAGTATAGATCTATTTCAAGCTATTTAGCTCTCAACAGCTAGCCATACCCTTACTGGGAATGTGTGTCTGTGTGTGTGTGTGTGTGTGTGTGTAGTATTTGTGCTGATAAATTAATAAAGGGAGACTAGTATAGATCTATTTCAAGCTATTTAGCTCTTATCAGCTAGCCATACCCTTACTGGGATTCGAACCTAGACTGTATTGCATATTAGGCAGATGTATTAACCACTAATCCACAGGCTCTGATCTGTTATCAGCTGAGCCAGGGAGAAAGGTATATATTTAAAGTCACAACCCCTGGTATGCCCCAATTATGGGAGGAAGCTAACTGCTTCCATTCTCTGTCCATCGGCTCATCACAAGAGACCATCCAGACAGAAACCCAATATTTTTACTGTTGCCTTTGTTACATTTGTGTAGTATTTGTGCTGATAAATAAATAAACGGAGACTAGTATAGATCTATTTCAAGCTATTTAGCTCTCATCAGCTAGCCATACCGTTACTGGGATTGGAACCTGTACTGTATTGCATCTTAGGCAGATGTGTTAACCATTAAGCCACAGAGTTCCTCTCCTTATCAGCTGAGCCAGGGAGAAAGGTATATATTTAAAGTCACAACCCCTGGTATGCCCAAATATGGGAGGAAGTTCACTGCTTCCATTCTCTGTCCATCGGCTCGTCATAAGAGACCATCCAGACAGAAACCCAATATTTTTACTGTTGCCTTTGTTACATTTGTGTTGTATTTATGCTGATAAATAAATAAAGGAAGACTAGTATAGATCTATTTCAAGCTATTTAGCTCTCAACAGCTAGCCATACCCTTACTGGGAATGTGTGTCTGTGTGTGTGTGTGTGTGTGTGTGTGTGTAGTATTTGTGCTGATAAATTAATAAAGGGAGACTAGTATAGATCTATTTCAAGCTATTTAGCTCTTATCAGCTAGCCATACCCTTACTGGGATTCGAACCTAGACTGTATTGCATATTAGGCAGATGTATTAACCACTAATCCACAGGCTCTGATCTGTTATCAGCTGAGCCAGGGAGAAAGGTATATATTTAAAGTCACAACCCCTGGTATGCCCCAATTATGGGAGGAAGCTAACTGCTTCCATTCTCTGTCCATCGGCTCATCACAAGAGACCATCCAGACAGAAACCCAATATTTTTACTGTTGCCTTTGTTACATTTGTGTAGTATTTGTGCTGATAAATAAATAAAGGGAGACTAGTATAGATCTATTTCAAGCTATTTAGCTCTCATCAGCTAGCCATACCCTTACTGGGATTCGAACCTGGGCTGTATTGCATATTTGGCAGATGTATTAACCACTAAGTCACAGGCTCTGATCCGTTATCAGCTGAGCCCTCCTTCAATTAAAAAGTTCCCTATAATTCTAGGCTGATCTCAAATATTCCATTCTTTGATAAGAGGACCAAGAAAGTGGTTCCAAATGCATTTGAAATTGATTGATAAAATGTATCATAAACTATATAAGAGAACTAAGAATCTCTAAATTCTTCCAGATCTCTTAATGGTTTCAGTATCAACCCCCATAGTTAAGGTGACCAGACGTCCTGCTTTTGGCAGGACAGTCATGATTTTGCACAATTCGTCCCGTGTCCCGCAGAATTCTTAAAAAGTTCTGATTTTTTAAAAAAATTTATCTTTACCAATGTAAAGAGGCTGCAAGGCCACGGCAGATACGGGCCGCCAGTGGGTCTTACTGATTTTCTAGGATACATACAAGTTGCCCACTATGTCCCCCATATTCAGGGAGAGACACTCGCTCCCGCGCAGCACGATCACGCCGCAGGTTTTCAAAGCCACACTCTTGATTGGCTCGCAAACAGCCGGATGGTATTTTGTCCCTTCTGTCTCCCCATTGCTCAGAAAAGCAACTTCGGGAAGGTCCTTTGCTAGCAGGCAGGTTCTATGACGCCTGCTGCCACCAAAGGACCTTCCTGGAGTTGCTTTTCTGAGCAACGGGGAGACAGAAGGGACAAAGTACCATCCGTTTTCCCCGTGCCACAAGGGCAGTGGGAAGAGTAGGACAGGGATCTCCTCTCAGATCCAGCCTGGGAGAGAAGCAGCAGAGAATGGTAAACCAGCATTTTATATTTTATTTGCTTTATTTGCTTTCGGCCCAGAGGCTGCTGGAGAACACTTTCCGAAGAGAGGGTTTGGGAACTGGGTGGGCGAGATTGGAGCTGGCAAGTGGGGAGTGCACTTGCTCCCCTTTCCCATGGCCCACCTTTCCCCACGGAGCCTGTGGACGCGGCTGCTGGCTGTGCAGGTGGCCTGGAGGGAAGCCCCGAACCTCCTGGTGTGGACCTGGTGTTGGAGATCCGCTTTTCCAAAGCATAGTATTATTTCACTCCTCTCCCATTATATAACAATATTATAATTGTTATATAATATTTGTTATATAACAATTCCACAATTCTGAAAGAACAAGCTTGTTCTTTCATATTCATTAAATATGAAATTTAATGCTACAGCAGAATGAACACTGAAGATAAGTGCAGGTAGTCCTCAATGCACGACCACAATTGAACCCAAAATTTATGTTGTTAAGTGAGAAATTTATTGAGTTTTGCCCCATTTTATAATTTTTCTTGCCACATTTGTTAAGTGGTTTTTTTTAATCAACCCCCCCCACCCCGGTCAATGGTGTCCCTCTTTACCAATGTTAAAATTTGGACACCTTAGCCATAGTAGCTATCTGGACTAATTGAAAATTCAGTGCACTATTTTCCAGTGGCTCTATGCCTTCTTGTCAAATGTGTCCAGAGGAATATCCTAAAGAATCAGAGTCATTGACTTGTTATGTTTCAAAAAGTTCCATTTTGTCCCCTATATGAAAACAATGAGGGGGACAATTTGGAAGCTTAAAGTGGGATGCCATCAGTGTGTAGATAATATACATTCTATTGATCTCTACCATTCAACTCCAAAGCATTCAGTAATCTTGAGTGTTGCCTAATTTTAATAATGGACTGAAAGATAGAAATCAAGGGAGATGTTGATGGTAAGACAAGTACTAAGATTAGACTCCTTAAAATGTCTAATCTCAATACTTGTCATAGCTCGCAAATAAATAATAGATCCACAGTTTGGGAATGCTTGATTCCCAGTCATTGTGGTGAGGATTTTGTTTGCACAATAATGGGTAGAACGCCAGCTATGATCCTTCGTGACTTGGTCAGATTTGCCAACAATTTAAGCATGTCTTGGCCACAGTCTGTTTTAACTACAGAATTGCAATGCTCTTCATGCGAATTTACCCTCAAAAGTATCCAGGAACTGTAACATATTGTTGCAACATATAGCGACCAGGCTGCTAATTGGTACAAGGTGTGGTGATCATGTGATATCTGCTTGGAAAACTTGCACTAGTTGCCAGCTGTCTAGTGGGCACAGTTGAAAGTGTTGGTGTTGCCTAATTTTTGAAATCATCAAAGTGAGGCACATCTGAAGATCTCCTGTTCCTGTTTGAAGATACCTTCTTCTGCACAGCTCCCAGGATATGGAAGATACTCTCCAAAAGTTTTTTTTCTGGCTCCCATTCTCCAGGACTAAGGAAAATGGTCAAAATGTATCTTTTTCACAGAACTTTTAATTGATCTTAACTTTATTGATGTTAATTTCATACTTTGTAATTTGTACTTTGGTTTTAGTCATAAATTGTCTTGAATCTTGCATAAGCAGAAAAACAGAGTATATATTTTAATGACAAACTAACAAAAAAAGAGAAATCCTAGTATTTTTCTAGAAGATGGTTAAATGTACTTAAACTGTTCTCTATTCAGGGCAAATATATACTTTTTCAAACCAAGTAATTGCTGCAATACTGGACACAAAATTACATACAGATTTACTATAGAGTGGGGAAACATAACTGAGCTTTCACAGATACTTTTAGGAAGCAGTACAGTTCCTCTTGTGAATGGATATGTTTCACCATCATTGCAAAAGCAGGAAGAATCAGCAGGTCACCCGTATTTCACACACAAGGCAACAAACACCAGCCTTTATTAGTCTTTCAGTCCCCCCAAATTTTTGATTTACTTATTTATGCAAATCTTATGATCCTGGAAATTCCCCCTCTGTGTCTTTCTCTTTTGGTGAGCACGGGAAAAATTGGTCTATCAGTACAGCACGGCCCTTAGTTTCTCTCTGTTTTGCCTGATCTCTTAAATAAAAGCCAGGATTAATTTTCCTGGGTTTCCTCAACATTTGAGGTGATTTATGTAAAGGATATGTGTTATGGAGAGTACAAATTACACACCTCTGATAAATGTCACATACATTGATTCAACGTAACATCACTGCAGTGCGGGTAATTACTTTTGTTAAAAGCGATTGAACCGTTCTGAACTTCCTTATTCTGCCAAATTCAAGCCACGTGCCAAGAATATTGCATTTCTGCTTTTGAATATGCTTTGGGCCACCTTTTTAAAGAAGGTGAAGATCTAATGAGTGTTTACAAAGTGAAAGAGATGGTCCCAGTCTATTTACAGGTGTAGAAATACGGGGAAAAAATGCATCTGTCAGCAATATCGATACTTGTCTTTCAGCAGGCACAGCATCCCAGAAACTGGACCAAATGCCCCATTGAAACCCACATACAAATGCTTCTATCTTTCAAGTTCTCTGGGCATATCACTAGTTTACACTGGCACTAGTCAAAGGTACAGTGTTGCTTTAGGCATATGAAAAATGGCCCTAGCTAAACTTCTCTTTTCTGTCCAATATTTGAAAACGTGGAAGGTCGGTGATAAGAACAGTTCTTTTAAAAAAATTTTTGCTTAAGTAGTGTGCTAAAAACAGGACTGCAGAAACAGGTAGCTGGAAAAGCTTAAATATTGCATCTGAAAAAAGTGGTGTGTGTGTGTGTGCACATGTGCGCACACACACACACTTTTTTGGAAGGCAAGGAGGAAAGTGAAAAGTGGTAATTTCAATTAGCCTGAATAAAAAGGGTTTCCACCGAAGCAAAAATACCATTGGAGAAAACTCTGTATTTATTCTGTAGTTATTGCATATATAAGGAATACCGTACAAGACAATTTCCAGGGAGTGTAGTTACTGTGTGAACAAATCAGTGGTGGGTTTCATTTTTTTTTAGAACCTCTTATGTAGGTGTGGCCTGCTTTGTGGGAGTGACTTGCTGGCCATGTGACCAGGTGGGAGTTGTTTGCCAGCCATGTGACTGAGTAGGAGTAGCTTGGCAGTCATGTGACTGGGTGGGCATGGCCATCTTGTAAAATGTGGTGAAACTCACTTAACAACGCTCTTGCTTAGCAACCAAAATGTTGGCTCAGAAACTCTGGCATTTGAAGCACGCAAGTCTTAAAGCTGTCAAGTTACAAGACCCTTGTACCCCTAACCCTTTAGAACCCCCCCCCCCCAGGGTGTTCAAACTTGACAGCTTTAAGACTTGTGGACTTCAACTCCCAGAATTCCTCCTCCAGTCATGTTGGCTCAGAAACTCTGGCATTGAAGTGTGCAAGTCTTAAAGCTGTCAAGTTACAAGACCCTTGCACCTCTAACCCTTTAGAAAAAGAATTCCAGGGATATTCAAACTTGACAGCTTTAAGACTTTAAGGTTTAGATAGGACTCTTAGAGGCGGACAGGGCAATTGGTGAGCCAGCCAATCAGTGAGCAGCAGGCGGAGCAAGCATGGTGCGGATGGGCGGGGGAAGGGAGGTGGAACTGGTTCTATTTTTTTTAAAGATTTTTATTAACAAACATGTAAAATATACACATACAAAAATTAGACGTACACCACATTTATACAATACAGTGCGAACAGGAACTTCCTGTTTTTTATCTTAGCAATCATCAATCGATATCGCTCACATTATGTTATTTCCCCTTCTATCGTATTTCATTTAGATTTCACCATTCTTAACCCTCTTATTTTACTCATAACTATTATTTTTGAGTGTTGTTATATTCTTTCATTGATTTTTGTTTCTTTCCTCCATCCACCTATACCATTTATCCCATATCTGGTAGAATTCTGATTCTTCCTTTCCCTGTATTTCTTTCGTTAATTTATCCATTTCGGCACAGTCCATAATCTTTCTTATTATTTCATCTTCATTTGGGGTTAGTTTGTTTTTCCATTTTTGGGTTAAGGCGATCCTTGCCGCTGTAAGTATATGTAGTATTAAATATTGGATTTCTTTTTTGTATTTTACTGACATAATTCCTAATAAAAAAACTTCAGGTTCCCTTTCTATTTTAACCCTGTTATTGCCTCCACTTTTCGGAACCGGTTCTAAATGGCACGGTAGATTTATGGAACCTCTTCTATAGAAGAGGTTAGAACTGGCAGGAACCCACCCCTGGAACAAATACAGAAAACTAACAGAGATTTGACTAAAAGTCTCAACAGATGAACCAAAAAGGAAATACAGGAGGAATGGTACGTTTTTTCCAAGTTGTTGTCAGGTTCCCAGAGTGGAATTTGGCTGTAAATCTCCAGCCCTCCATTTTGTACAATTTCACTTGATTGCTCAGCAGAAATTTCTCAGAAGTTCGAAACTGGCAGCTGGACCGGGATCTTTCCTGAAAACAAGACTGAAGCTACATTGGCTGATTACCATCTCTCAGCAATTCCCTCTTACATCTTGCACCAGTGATAGCTAGCCTTTTTCGGTCGGAGTGACCAGAGCCTGAACTCCCAAAATTCACCCCTGTGCACGCATGTGTGATCCCTGTGCACATGCCCCATCCCATGCATGTGTGCAACCCCTCACATGCCCCCCTGCATATGCACATGTGACCCCCCACATGCATTCATGACACCTCCTGCATGCACCCCACCACCGCACTTATGCAGCAGAGACCCAAAGACCAGCTGGCTGGCAGGAGGTGCACATGCATGCATGGCAGAGCTCAACTGGGGCAATCGCTCGCATGCCATCAGAGAGGGTACTGCATGTCAACTCTGGCACGGATGCCATAGGTCCGCCATCAAGGGTTTAGACCCATTGCTGTTTCTTCTCATCTTTCCCAGGTTTCAGTAAGACTCTGCTTTTTGTTTCATAGCCTGAAGTTGAATAGTTGTTCATTGTTGGCAGGAATGACATCTATGTCCTTGAGAACCTCTGGCTCTTGATTTTTCTCTCACAATTATGTGTTCAGCTGTGACAGGTGAAAAGGTCATCTCCTTAATCGTTGCTGATTGCAAGGTGTAAGTCCAGAGAGAGGCCAATTGAGCAACTGCTTCCTGCTGAGGAAGCTTTGTAGGATGCATGTGGCAGCAAACTTACTGAGCAAGTAAAGAGAGAGATCCAACCATTGCTGACGCAAAGAAGTGGGGAGCAGGAAGACAATTTTTGTTCCCAAGCAATTTTCTTTTTAAGTCAGCAATATGCACTCAGGTAACCCATGCAGAGAACAAATAAACACTTTCTATGGCAGTGTGTTAAGAAACCAGACTGAAGATCTCATGTGCAGAATTCTACAGCTGTAACTTACAGTGCTTGTAGCAGATGGCTTGGTACAACCTGGCATATATTTACAGCAAGTGCCAACTTGTTGTAGGGCTTGGCAAAATAATAATAATAATAATGAGAGGATTGTAAAAGCAAATAATCAGACTTCAACTGATGAGACAATATAAAGATTTATCAAGCAAACAAGGCTTCCAAAAGGTGCTATTAGAGAAAATAACTCTCCCAAAAAGGTTAGTAAAACAAATTATAGTGATTTATAAATGCAACAACCAGAAGAAAGAGATATGGACAGGATAATCTGCACCAAGAGAAGTCAGAGACGGCTTTTACAATCTTTCAAGAATACAAAGGGCCCCAGCTATTAGGGGAAGTAAAGAAAAACATTGTGGATCAAAGGACAGGATGATGATCTCCAAAGGATAGAAGAGCTGTGGTTGTGTCTTTCAAGAGGACAGAAAAAAATTATGATAATTTGTGGCTGTCTACTAAGAGAAAGGGACATGGTGGCTCAGTGGCTAAGATACTGAGCTTGTCAATCAGAAAGGTCAGCAGTTCGGTGGTTCAAATCCCTAGCGCCGCATAACGGAGTGAGCTCCCATTACTTGTCCCAGTTTCTGCCAGTTTGAAAGCATGTAAAAAATGCAAGCAGAAAAATAGGAACCACCTTTGGTGGGAAGGTAACAGTGTTCTGTGTGCCTTCGCCGTTTAGTCATGCCGGCCACATGACCACGGAGACATCTTCAGACAGCGCTGGCTCTTCAGCTTTGAAACAGATGAGCACCACCTCCTAGAGTCAGGAATGGCTAGCACATATGTGCAAGGGGAACCTTTACCTTACTAAGATAAATAAAAATAAATATGTGCCAATTGGACCCATCCACTTGTCAAATGTGTTGTCTTCCAGTGGCATGGATTAGGGACTGGGGGGGGGAATCCCTCACAATTTAGCAAATTCACCAGAAGTAATTTGTTCTGGCTAAGCAATGTGGCAATAAACAATGCTGCAATGAATGTTTTTGCTATAGACTCTGAAAATCTAAAGAAGAACCTTAAGAGCCTGGAGGATCAGGAGTCTTCTCATATATTCTTCTCCCCACAGATGAAAACTGGAACAGGAAAAAAAATAAGTAGCTACACAAATGATGGTGGGAAGAAAGATTTAATTTCAGATCATCCTAAGTTTTGAATGGTAATTCTACCAGAACAGGGTGAGTAGCATTTTATAAGGATGGTTAAAAAAAATTGGCCAAACCCTGATAAACTAGATTAAGAGGTTTTAAACTGAGTTGTGTGGTGGTAACAGACAAAAAACACTGAAATCAGAACCTTGGATAAAAAGTTGTAATTTATAAAAGGAAGTAGAAATGTTGCTGCATTAGGATCATTGATATCAGAATGTATGAAGATTAACAAAATACTTTGACTCATAGTACAGGAGTTGAGTAGGCATATTAAATGATTTAATACGTATATCAAAGACTTGTGATTGATGTAATGGTGTCCAGGCATGACCTTGGGAGATGGAGGGAAGAGATGGAGGGATGATCAGCTGGGAATGCCCCAATTGCATAACAAGCAGAGGAAGAAACTCAGAAAGTATCCTCTCTAATTTATCAGGCTGTAAAAAGAGATGATGGGAGATTTCTACTTTTAGACTTGCAAGATTCTGTTAATGTAGTCTTATAATAAGATAGAATTAGCTCATCTGGTCTATTTTCTGCCTAATCTACTTGGGAAGGCCGCAATCAAGAATCTGGCAACACCTTTCCTTACTCACTTCATTAGATGTATAGAAGGGATTAACTGATAAAGAATTTCATACATTGCACACATTTCATGAATTGAAATCACACACAAAAGATCTTAGGCTATTTCAACAAAACAAGAGTTGTCAACATATTATAGTTCTTAATTGGTGTGGTAATCTCTTTCACATGTAATCTGCACCTTCATAACCAGTCTGTTCCCCCTTCTGTCCCACTCCTGTCCCAATGTGGTATCAATCAAGCCATTCTATGGATCTGATGGAATGAGTTGAGTCCTATGGAAGCTTATGCTGATGTTACACTAAATATTGAATGCACTATATTCACACATGAAATTCAAGTACATGAACTTGGTGATAATGTATAGAGCATCAAGACTAAATCAGTAGAAGTACAAATGTAAATTGTACATGACATTGCAAATTTCACCAAGACATACAATGGTAGGGATTGGAGAGAGTCATGACTTTTGACTTCTCTTTTTGAGACAAACTTTGCCAAATATGTTCCTTTAGGGAAGTTCCTGATTTATTCTGCTGACAACTTTCTCCTTCTGAGGATGGAGGAAACAACCAGAGAAGCAGCTATTTATCCTTGATTTGATACGGAACAATAGGGATAACTTAGCAGAGGAAGTAAAACTATCTTCGAAGGAAAGTGATCACGTGTTGCTACAATTCTAAAGGGAAATGAGCAGAATGAATTTTTGAACTGCAGGAAAATGGTTTAAAATAAACTCAGAGCAACAATTCTGAGGTTTCATAGCAGCAGCAGCTAATGAAAAGGAGCTCAAGATGGATGGAAGTTCTTAAAAAGGAGATATTGAAAGAACAATTGCAAACAATTCCAATATAGTGGAGGGGAGGAGAATAGAAGACAGCCGAAGAAACCAATTTTGCTGCATGCACAAAGATCTTAGTGAAAACACAAAATGTTACATATAAGATATATAAAGAGACTGGAAACACCAAAGACTGCATATAGATAGCCTACAAATTGTAAGCAAGAGTCAGGAAAACCAAAGGTGAGAAGGTTGAAGGAAGATTAAAAACAACAGCTGGTATATTAGCTGCTTAATGAAGATGATGAAATGTTAATAGATAACAAAGAAGAACAGAGCTATTCAAGTTGTTTATTGTCATTGCACCTCATACAATGAAATTAAATGCCTTCTTTAGTGTACATCATACATAAGAAAACATCATCATCATCATCATCATCATCATCATCATCATCATCATCATCATCATCATGCCGCCCGGAGTACTCCGGGATTGGGCGGCCTATAAATCTAATAAATAAATAAATAAATAAATAAATAAATAAATAAATAAATAATCCTCCTCCACTGGTCATTATGCAAAAAATATGATTTACCTGTATCCAGAAAGTCATGAGAACATAAAGTGGAAAAAGTTATCAAAAATGAGGTGAAGATCTTGTGGGACTTTCTAATACAAACAGATTGTCATTTGGAGCACAACACACCAGATATAACTGTTGTAGAGGGCCGAAGTGTACAGTTTATTGATATCGCTGTTCCAGGTGATGCCAGAGTCAAAGAAAAAGAACTAGAAAAAATAATGAAATATTGTGACCTGGCCATCAAAACTACATGGCTATGGATGAAGCATGTAACAGTGATACCCACTGTCATCGGGGCACTTGGCACCATGTCCAAGAATTTTACAAGATACATCAACAAATTGCAGCTTCCTGCAACAACACCAACGGAACTGCAAAAAACTGCGCTACTCGGAACATTTTATATTTTAAGAAGGTATTTGGTTGATACCTAGGACTCTAGCAGCAAACCGTATCAACCATTAACACCAGCCACTTGTATTTGTAATATATTTTTGAATGTTCAGTTGGATGAGATTCATGTTTAATGAATAAATTATTGTTGTTGTTGTTGTTGTTGTTATTGTTGTTGCTGCTGTTATTGTTGTTGTGTGGTTAATCTTTGGTGAGATTCACAGCCTTTGGGGCTGGTTGGTAGCTCAACAGCTCGAGTCCTAACCAAGGACCTAGGAATTGTTAAGGTAACATTGGAAGATATAAGCTGTTCCAAGTAGGGCGTTTTTTGTAGAATCAGAATGTTCAAGTCTGATAAATTTAAAATTTCCAATAGCAAGGTAGCCCTTTGGGTATTGCTCCAAGGGCTCCAATTACAATCGGGACAACACACGATTATTTTTTCCATAGTCGCTCAACTTCAATTTGCAAGTCCCGGTACTTTGTGATTTTGTCTTGCTGTTTATCTTCAATTCGTGCATCTCCAGGTATTGCAATATCAATGAACCATACTTTTTTCTTTTCAACTATTGTTATATCAGGTGTGTTGTGGGCCAAGTGCCTGTCAGTCTGAATTCTGAAGTCCCACAAAATCTTGACTTTCTCATTCTCTAAAACCTTCTGAACCTGATGTTCCCAGTGGTTTTTGCTGTACTCAAATCCAAACTTTTGGCACAATTTCTAGTGAATGTTATTAGCAACGTGGTCATGGTGTTGTAGGTAGCCAGTTTGTGAAATTTTGCTGCATCCACTGATAAAGTGGTCAACTGTCTTGTCTTTCTCATTACAGAGGTGACATTTGCTGTTGGTGATAACATGTTGAATTTTTGCCTTCATGCAGTTTGTGGCTAAGGCTTGTTCTTGAGATGCCAAAATAAAGCCTTCTGTTTCTTTTTTCAGTGCTCCTGATCTTAACCAGTTCCAAGTTAGTTTTTGGTCAGCTTTGCCTTCAATACTTTTCAAGTATTGGCTATGCATAGCTTTGTTTTTCCAATTTTCAGCTCGCTTCTCAATTACTTCTTTCTTATATTCAGCTTTTGACTTAGTTGTCTTTAAAAGGCCTCCTTTATTTACTTCCTTAATCATTGGTTCTTCATTTTTCTGGATGTAATCATTCAAGCTGTGTTTTTCTTTTTCCACAGTCTGTTTTACTTGTAGGAGTCCTCGACCACCCTCTGCTCTTGGTAGATATAATCGGTCAACATCACTATTCCATCATCTTCTATGACCTTGCCTGCTTTGGTTGAATAGTATTATTATTATTATTATTATTATTATTATTATTATTATTATTATTATAATACAATTGTATCACAGCGGCCAGTTGTTTCACCGGATTTGGCATTGGTTACTAGTCGGGCCCCACCCAGGGGCCTAGGACGTCGTAACGTATTTTCATAATATGCGTGCAGATCCAAGCAGTGCGGCTTTTTGCATTTGACTGATGGTGATTTTGTCAATTTTTGTAATTCCAGTGCTTTTGGAATAGCACCCAGTGTGCCAATTACCACTGGAATTACCACTGCTGGTTTGTGCCAGAGTCGTTGAATTTCGATTTTTAAGTCCTGGTATCTTGCAATTTTTTCATGTTCGTTCTCGGCAACCCTGCTATCACCTGGTATTGCGATGTCTATGATTGTAACCTTGTTTTTCTCAACCAGTGTGATGTCTGGTGTATTATGCGCCAGTATTTTGTCCGTTTGTATACGGAAATCCCACAAGATCTTGACCATGTGATTTTTGGTGACTTTTTCAGGCTGATGTTCCCACCAGTTTGTTGCTGTTTAATATTATAATTTTTGCACAAATTCCAATGGATCATTTGTGCTACTGAATTGTGCCGCAATTTATAATCAGTCTGCGCGATTTTTTTACAGCAGCTGAGTATGTGATCAACAGTTTCATTAGCTTTTTTGCAAAGTCTGCATTTGGCATCATCAGAGGATTTTTCGATTTTGGCCTTAATGGCATTTGTGCGGATAGATTGTTCTTGCGCAGCCAGGATTAGTGACTCTGTTTCTTTCTTTAATGTACCTGTTGTTAACCATAACCAAGTTTGTTCACTGTCCACTTTATCTTTTATTTTTTCCAGAAATTGCCCATGCAGTGCTTTGTTCTGCCAACTCTCCATTCTTGATTTTATCACATCTTTTCTGTATTCTTGTTTCGTCTGTTGGGCCTTCAGTAGATTTTTGTTCTTTACTTCGATTAATAGATGTTCTTGACTTTCTTTTAAATAATCAGCCAGTGCATGTTTTTCTTCTTCAACTGTTTGCTTCACTTGTAATAATCCTCTGCCACCTGATTTTCGGGGCAGATACAGTCTATCAGTATCACCACGTGGATGTAAACTGTAGTGCATTGTCATTAGTTTCCTGGTTTTTCAGTCCAAAATGTCCAAATCAGCTTGTGTCCAGTTAACTATACCAGCTGTGTATCTTATAACTGGTATTGCCCAGGTATTTATGCCCTTGATTGTATTTCCACCATTCAATTTAGATTTCAAAATTTTCCTAACTCGGTTGGTGTACTCTCGCCTGACAATAGCTTTTACTTCTCCATGCTTGATGTTATCCAACTGCAGAATGCCTAAGTATTTGTAGGCTTCATTTTTGTTGCATTTAATTAGTTGGCCATTGGGCATTTCAATTCCCTCACATGCAGTGATTTTGCCCCTTTTTATGGATACAGTGGCGCATTTTTCCATGCCAAACTGCATTGAAATATCGGTGCTGAATACTCGGACTGTGTTTGTCAATGATTGGATTTCTATTTCTGACTTTCCATAGAGTTTCAAATCATCCATATATAGTAAATGCGAAATTTTTTCAGCTTCTTTGGCTGTTTGGTAGCCTAATTTCATTTTTTTAAAGATTACTGATAGTGGGATCATTGTGATGATGAAGAGAAGAGGTGAAAGTGAATCACCCTGGAAAATTCCTTGCTTGATATTAACCATTCCGTAGATCTCATTCCCTACTGCCAACTCAGTTCTCCATTGTTTCATCGCCTTTTCAGTAAAGGATGTAATATTTTTGCTAATGCCCGTTGTTTCTAAGCATTTTATGATCCAACTATGTGGCAATGAGTCAAATGCCTTTTTGTAAGCAATCCAGACCATATTCAAGTTCGTTTTTCTGTTCTTACAATTTTCTAATATCATTTTATCAATTAGGAGCTGATCTTTTGTGCCCCTGCTCCTTCTTTGTTGCCTTTTTGCTCTACTGGCAAGATGTTGTTTGTTTCCAAATAATCCATCATGTTATCTGCAATAATGCCTGTGAGTAATTTGAAGGTTGTTGGCAAGCATGTTATTGGTCTGTAGTTTTCAGGTGTTGTTCCTTTAGTTGCATCTTCCTGAATCAAGTATGTTTTTCCAGTTGTCAACCATTCATCAATTTGGCCCTTTTGTAAAATTTCATTCAGTTGCCTGGCCAATATTGCATGTAAACTGGTCAGATATTTGAGCCAGAAACCATGTAATTGGTCCTTTCCAGGTGATGTCCAATTCTTTACCTTTTTAACTCGATTTTTGACCATCTCAGTTTTTATTTCTAATACTTGCATTTGTTTGTTGCCAATGCTTTTCTCAAAGTCATGTATCCACTTTGCTTCCTTGTTGTAGTCCTTTGCATTTTCCCACAATTTTTTCCAGAATTCAAGTGTGGCCTGTTTTTCTGGTTTTTCACTTTTGGTGTCACCATTCACAGTAAGACTTTGATAAAAACGCCGTTGGTCTGATCGAAATTGCTGATTTTGTTTATATTGGATGATTCGTGCCTCATATCTTTCAATTTTTCTAGCTGTTGCTAGAATCTCTACAATCTCTATAGCTTCATTGATGTTTCTTGTATCCAATCTATATCTTCTGATTAGCCGATCTATGATTTTTTTTGTTTTTGAGCCGTTGCTCATGCATGTTCTTTAAGTTACTAGCATCTACCCTTAATTTTTTGACTTTTTGTTCTAATCGGATTTTCCACTTTGGCTTTGATGCTTTTTCTGTTGTGTGACTAGGTACTTTGATTTTAATGCCTAGTTCATTAGTGACTATTACAGCTGTGCTGTACATTAACTGGTTTGTTTCCAAGATGGATCCCGATTCAATTGTTGAAAACACTGCATTAACCATTTTCATGATAGGGGCCAAAATTTTCTTAGGCACAGTTTTTAGTGATGGTAAACGTTGCCTTTCCTCATTAAGCAGAAAATGCTCCATGATCTTATCCTTCAATTCTTTTTGTTTTTGAGTTAGTTCATCAGTTGGTTCAGTGATAACTGGTTCTAGTGGTGGTGATGTTATTTCCTCCCCGAGAGCTTCTTCTGGGAGTTCTACTATAATGTCTTTAGTTGTGTCTTGAATATCAGTTATTTCCGCTTGTGATATTGTTTTGGGGGTTTTGCAATTTGCCTGAATTTCCTCATGTTCAACTCCACTAAACACTTTATTCCGTATAATAAATCGCCTTTGATCTGCTAGTCGTTGTTCACTAACATTTGAATCTGGATATTGTTGTTTCCATAATTCATATATTCGCTTTAAATAACCTCTTTTTTCTGGCTCTGAGTTGTAGTAACAGGCCATTATGGCACAGTTTTCATCTGCACTATATTTTTGTCGTTTTGTTGGCTGATCCACTTGTAGCCCACTTGTCGACGGATGTCTAGGGACCCCAACATTCGCCGCGGCCCTTGTTAACCCACGCGACGACCGATGAGGTATAGAATTTTTATTCATTTCTTTCACCATATTGTATGGGTTGGCGGGGTTTTTTTTATGGGACCAGGTTGCCAACCTGACCCCAACCCTCCTCCTTTCTCATCCGGGATTGAGACTAGCAATGGCGGAGTTGTTGTTGTTGTTGTTATTATTATTATTATTACAAAAACACACATCCTTCACATTCTACACAATTGAATTGAAAGCCCCTGATACTGCATTAGTATTGCACTATACAATAGAATTCAACATAATTACTGCTCCAAATTTAGCTTGATATTTTTCAGCAAGTAGTTAAGTCCATGATGGTTAACTTACAGCACGTGTGCCAGAGGTGGCATTCAGAGCCCTCTCTGTGGGTATGCGCGCCATTGCCCGAGTTCAGCCAGCTGATGATCAGGTTTCCAAGATGTGCATGCATGCCAGTTCAGCCAGCTGGTCGTCAGGTTTCTGGTGCTCTGGCACACGGGCAGATGCTCGCACCTTCTGGTTTGGGCACTCTGTGCCTAAAAGATTCACCATCACTGAGTTAGTGTGATTTACCATTCAATTGTGCATAACAGAATCTAGAGGTAAGGCTAAAGTTTGAAACTGATACAAATAAAGAATGGGCACAAATACATATTTATTCTGAATTATTTTAAATTTCTAAAGTGTGAAAAAAATGAACTTAGGGCTACAACATTTACTACAGTCATAAGTTCTGGGCTCCATTATGGTCTTAAGACATAAATCAAGATCTGTAATCAGGTTGCAGATAGCACTGCAATGGGCAGAATAGCTAATAATTTAAAATAAGGAAAGTACTTATGAAGATTTTCATTAAACTGTTCCAGAGGAGGCTGAAATGAAAAATCACGGAAGCTATAAATTATTCTTTATAGAAAACAGAATTGAAGGGATTGGGAATCTTTAAGAACCATGGTGGCGCAGTGGTTAAAATACAGTATTGCAGACTAATTCTGTTGCCTGCCCGCTGCCTGCAATTTGGCAGTTCAAATCTCACCAGGTTCAAGGTTGACTCAGCCTTCCATCCTTCTGAAGTTGGTAAAATGAGGACCCAGATTGTTGGGGGCAATATGCTGACACTGTAAACTGCTTAGAGAGGATTGTGTAAAGCGGTATATAAGTCTAAGTGCTATTGCTATTGCCATTTATTCTTGCAAAGATGAGGAAAGACTTGATACCAGTCTTCAAATATCTGGAAGAATGTCAAATCAAAAACAGATCCTCTGCCATCTAAGTGTGCAGGGTATGGAATTTAAGGAATGGAAAGACAGATTTTTCTTGATTGTTTAAAAAAACCATTTCTAATCGTAAGAGCAGTTTGAAAATAAAAGCAATTACCTAGAAAAATAATGGCTGTATTTAAGCAGAGTCTAGGCAACAATCTGCTAGGCATACTATCTAAATGATAGCATACATTCTATGGTTTATTTTATTCAAATAAAATATGTGTACAGGATACAGATTGCTTCTCCTAACCACATTGGAATGTGTGAAAATAAACGGGGAACCAACACATTTTCCACTCTCTGGGGCACAGATGAACAGATACATGATTGAATATAGTAAGAAGGTGAACAATAAAAAATAGATTCTACTAAGAAAATAAAAAACCCTCAATATTTTTTAGGAAGTAAAGCAATGGCTTTGATGAGGAACACTTGTATGAATTCAAGCAAGGATATTATCAACAGAATGTTATTAGCTGTTTAATGAAGTGTTCATTTTCTCACTAACAGGAAAGTGAAAGATTTATTGCTATTTCCTGTCAAAATCCACAAGCTCTTCATGATGACAAAATAAAAATAGTGCAAAGAGGAAAAAAGCTGGGTTTTCCTCATTCCCCAACACAGCCTTTTGCCATATGTAATTGATATCTGGCAAAGGACGAGCAAAAGTTTTTATAGATTTCCAAACACAGTAGGTTTATTTTCAGGATCAGTTTTTCAGACACTTTATTTAATAAAGTTATGATTACTATTCATTTTGCATAACTCACTGTAAAAATCAGAATTTACCCTAATGAGGTCATTGAAATCAGCTTAATCTTAATACTGCTAAATAATTTCAGAACAACAGCAGCCAAAAACAGAAACATGAATATTGTGTTAGGATAAGGTTAGTGATATCCCAAACTTTTGGAAGCAAATAAAAAGGAAAACAAGTTTCCAAACATTTGTGGGCAGATGGTGGCCATGTGAGTATTTCTGTAGGTACAGTTAATCCAGCTAAGAGGAAACCATTACTCTTGTCAGAAAAGGCATCAAAAATTTGTGGCTTAATGTTCATAAGCTAAAAGAAAAACCACATTTAAGCAATTTATAAAATAGCAAAAGGTATGAAACATTTTTACAAAAAGAGATGCACAATCAGATTAAGCTGCAGTGGGTGGGAAAAGGCTGAAAGGGGTAGATTAGATTTCTTAAATAAAATTTTAAGGGAAAACGTCTAGGAACTCATTTTCCATTCATTTTATGTCTCTTTTAAATGTTCAAACCCAATATTTCTAATGTCTGATATCTCAAGGGAAGCCCTTATTCTCTTGTACTCTTTTCTGATGTGTCAGGGGATTTTAAAGTGTACTTGGTTGTACCCGTGATTATTACAAGAAATAGCTGATTTTTGGTAATATACATTGGATGCAGCTAATTCTATGCAGAAGTATAGGAAGAGAAGTCCAACTGAGTACAATGAAACATGGTTCCACAAAAGTGTGCAAGAGAGTGGTGGAGCTGAATCAGACAATGAATTGATTTATTTTACACTGGAAACACCAATGTATGAGGTTATCTGTAAAGATTTGCACCCTTGTCTATCTGTTGGTCTTTTACAAACAAGTAGAAGAGTTTTTAACAATGTTTAAAAAATGTAGGGGGACAAAGATTTTTGGTGGCATCTACCTCAGGCCTGTGAACAAAAGTTCAATTTAATCTTTCTGGTTAGTTGTAGAGAAAAAAACGGTAATGCCAATCAATTCTTGTGGAAAGATGTTCTATTTTATTCTGAGCAAAATATATTTGCAGCCTTCCATGGACCAACAAGCATCCCAATTTATTGTATTCTTTTATCTGAAAAGCCAAACCTCTCCGCATGAAGGATAAAAGTATTTGCTCCAGGGCATTCATCCCCCGCCCCCAAATGAATAAGGAGAAAGTTTTTGGGCTCTGCTATATGCTTCCAGTTCCAGAGCTTTATCTCTGTGCCAATAGAGAACTGGAAAGTGCACAAAAGGATTTACAGAGTATTCTAAAAATGGTCTTTAATTTGGGGTATTACAGAATAGTGAATGGGATTTGGACAGAGGTCAACAAAGATTTGAGATTTCTTATTTTGTAACATAACTGTGTTTCATTTACTTTGGCCATGTCATGTGGGGAAATTCACTGGAGAAAGCAATTATGTGGGGAATAGTTAGGAAACCAGGCCCCCAAGAACACAATGACTGGACATCATCTAAGTGACACCAGCCAGAGCATAGAAAATCTCAAAGAAATAGTGCAAGATCCAAAGATGTGGAGAGACCTGGCCCATAGAATCACCAAGGGTCGGACATGACTGAATGGATATTATCATCATCATCCTATAACTCTGATGGTGAACCTATGACACACATGGCAGTGGTGGCACGCAGAGCCTTCTCTGTGGGCACCCATGCTGCCACAGCTGGTCTTCGTGGGCACTAGAACACCAGAGCACTGGAAAATGACTTGAAAATGGCCCGAAAAATGGCCAAAATGACCAAAGAAACAGGCCATTTTTCAGGCCATTTTAAGGCTGTTTTGGGCCCTGAAATGTCCTGGAAAATGTCCTGAAATACAGCTTGAAATATGGCCTGGAAACAGCCAAATAACAGACAGGTGCATGCCAGCCAGCTGGTCTTCGAGTTTCCGGCACTCTGGCATATGCACATGCATACACGTTCTGGTTCGGGCACTTGGTACTGAAAAGGTTCAACCATCAGTGTCCTATAACAATAACAGTATTAAAATGATTTCCCCCTTTTAAGTTAAAAACTAAAATGAAGGAAGCTTGAGACAACAATGCAGAGTATTTTTGTGTGGCATATATGTGGTTGTGGTTGTTTTTTTTTTAATTCAAAACACTTGGAATTCTTTCCTAGTACATTGCTGCTCAGACTTTGAGTGAATGGATCTCAGTGTTCTATTACAAACAAAGAAGACTCCACAGTGCAGAAATGGAAGTGTATTATTTTCCAAGCAGAACCTCCATCCATTGCGCTTCAACTTGAAGTGGCCTTTCCCAGCACTAGATTCATTCCAGACCTTGCAGAGTATGGTAGCAGCTGTAGCTCTAATGTGCAGTGTCAACTTGGGGAAGGCCGAGTGAGAAGGGGGAAGGCAAGGCACAACCAGAGTTCTGGAGAAGTGTTTGTGAAGCTGATAGAATTTGAAGACAGGGAAGTCCAAGGAGTTGCCCTGCTGCTCACTCTTGCCCGTATTGTGGCTGCTATCCCAGGAATATCACTAGACAAATATACCATCCTTTGGTAGCTTGAGAATTCTTAAGCAGGAGAAATGGAGTGAACTGACTTTGATCTTGTACAAGACACCCATTTGGCTAATGGAACTATTTAACAGATTAATAGAGTTGAAGTCAGTATAAGTCATCCCCCCCCCTCCCACTCAAGCAGGAGACCTTACACCATTTCTGACAAATGGCAGTCCAACCTCTTCTTGAAAGTCCTCAAGTGATGAAGTCCCCCACAACTTCCGAAGGCAACTTCTGTTCCATTGGTTGATTGTTCTCACTGTCAGAAAGTTCCTCCTTATTTCTAGGTTTAATCTCTCCTTAGTCAGTTTCCATCCATTATTTCTTGTCCTGAATATATTGAGACTATAATTTTTGAGAGAAGGGAAAGGACCTTTGCACATTGCACATTGAACTTCCTAGGATGTTATTTTGCTTAAGATCAAGTGTGGTGTATTCTGACCTATTATATTGATTGATTGATTGATTGATTGATTGTTGCCGCCAAGTCATTTTCAACTTCTAGTTACTACATAGGTAATATTATCCATGACAATCTACCCCTAACCTGTTCTTTCAAGTCTCCCAAGGGTGCATTCATTGCCATTGTAACTGAGACCATCCACCTTACTGCTGGTCCTTCTCTTCTTTTTCCTTCCACCTTTTCTAGCCTTAACAGAAGCTTCTCTCTCCCCTCCTCCTCCTCCTTTATTATTCTCTCTGGAATCCCTCTATAAGTACAGCGAGTGATAAATTTGACTAAGAAAGGAATTAACAAGTGTCATTCAAGAGCCGAGAGTCCCGAGGCTTCAAGAAAAACCTGGTCCGAGTAGAAGCTCCGCAACAGCGATGCCTCAAGTCCTCGAAGGCTTCCCCGCCTGTCATCCCTGCAGCAAATGTAATGGTGTATCAATAGTTCTTCTCCCTTCGTCTGTACCACGTCCCTCACATCTTCCAATCCAGCTTTCTTTCTTTCTTTTTTTTTTTTGGCTGGAGATGGAGGAGGGGATGGGAGAGATATTAAAACAAAACGGCGATCCTTCTAGCTCGCTTTGTTGCTTGGTTTGCTGCAGCCCTGGGGAGCCATGGAGAGGGCGAATGAGAGGCAGCCCAGCACCCGGCGTTCCCCCCCACCCTCGGCGGCACCGAGATGACTCTCCTGGACCCCCGACCTGCCGGTATCTCCCCCCCCCCCGCTTTCCGCCTTCCGGAAGCCCATCGCTTCGGGCGCTTCGGGCTCTTTTCTTTCCTCACCATCCCTTGCCCCTGCTTTAGCTCGAACGCTCCGGCTCTCTGGGGCTTCGATCCTCCCTCTGGAAGTCGCCCAGTCAAGCGCTCTTCTCTCTCTCTCTCTTCTCTCTCTCTCATCTCCCCCCCCCCCCCCCCCCGCCGAATCACCAAGCGAGCCCCGTTCCCGTTTCCTCAGTTGAGGTTGGCTATCAGGCTCTCGCTGGGGTTGCTCAGCAGCCCGGCAGATGCGGATAGAGGATGCCGGGGAGGTTTAAGCGAAAGCGGGGGTGGGGGAGCACAAGAAGGCAAGGCAAGGCGAGAGAGGCTGCTGGTGCAGAAGCAGGCGCAGCACAATGAAGGTGTGAGGGCGAAGCCGGCTGAGCAGAGGCTGCGCTGCCTCTCTGGTCCTCCTCCTCCTCCTCTCTTCCTCCTCCTCCTCCCCGTCGATCTTCAGTCGCCGTCTCCAGGAGGGGTATGGAGGGAAACGGAATGT
This sequence comes from Thamnophis elegans, assembly GCF_009769535.1. Classification (NCBI taxonomy): domain Eukaryota; kingdom Metazoa; phylum Chordata; class Lepidosauria; order Squamata; family Natricidae; genus Thamnophis; species Thamnophis elegans. Next base: position 44,372,682 of record NC_045544.1, on the reverse strand, counting down.
CCGACTCGCTAAGCAAGCCCTGCTTTGGATCTATCGCCGTGGACGCCTCTCTCGAGGAAAATGGTCAATAGAGACATGAATGGCTTTCCTGTCAAGAAGGTGCTCCGCTTTCCAGTTTTTCAAGAAGAGGGTAAGAAGAATTTTTCAACCCAGGGCTTGCTGGTGATGCTAAAGCTTATTTGATCGAGGAGCGTCTCTCTCTCTCTCTCTCTCCTCTCTCTCTCTCTCCCCTCCCTCCCTCTCTCTCTCTCTCTCCCTCCCTCCATCCCTCTTCCCTCCTCTGCCACTTTCCTCTCTCTCTCTCTCTTTCTCCCTCTCCCCCCCCTCGTTAGGAGGGTCATTTACAAGTGCAATGGAGTGACATCAGGACACTTATTTGTTTTTAAACAGAAAGTGGACAAGGCAGGAGTGCATGGCACTACATAAGCATCAGTTTTAAATTTGCAGTCGGGATGAGGCTGGATGGTAGGACGATACCCGAATAAAAGCTTTATACAGAATGGTTCTGTATAAACTGAACTCAGGAGGTTACATTCTTTTTTTTACAGAAATGGGCAATAGTGGCTATATTAAGCTTCCATGCTCAGAGGCAGTGTGTCTTTGAATATCAAAGACAGAGGATGGAGAGGTTTGTTGCCTTTGCCTCTTGTGGTGATCTGTTGTGATCTCTCCAGAGGCATCTGGTCGGCTTTGTGTGTGAAGAGTTAGCTAAATTCAATAGATCTTTGATTCAACCCATCACAACTTTGTTTATGGCTGGATCATCTGCATTGGCTGTATGCTCTCTTGGAGAGAGGAGGTTTGTTCATTTTTTTCTCTCCTTCCTCAGAGTTCCTCATCTTAAAACCGGAATGCACCCTGACCTACTTTGCTCCCCCTCTAAAATGGGGATTTGGTTATTGGACAGATGGAACAACAAACGTGGCAAAGAACTGGGCATGAAAATAGAAGGCAGATTATGAGGAAGAGCAAAAGGATGGTTGTCCAGCCCTGTTATAGCCTCTCCCATTGTGTGGCTCTTCTAGCTTTCTCCATTTTTTCATTCAAGCAGTTTGTGACCCTTTCATTCATAATATCCCAAAGTGCTGCATTCTTTCGCCTCCATTCATCTCTGGATGCTGAGCTATTTGCAGGTTCAGCAGAATTATGCCACAGCCTATAATCTACCCAGTAACCAAGGTTGTTCTGTGCAATCGCGATCCTAGATGCTAAGGCATGGAAGAAGAACTGGTGACAATTGTTTGCATTGGAAGACTAATACAGACTTATTTCACTTAAATTCTCTGGGTCCTTCTTAGCTTGTTGCAGGATGTGATATAACAGATAAGATCCAGTTTGCTTTTGAGGTGGGAGAAATTGTGCCCATGATGTAATGCTTGGCTGATGATGCCACCTTGTCTGGGTACAAGCTCACAGTTGCCTACAAAGTCTTCCTTGTTAGTCCTGTTAATTGCATCCGCTCTCATTCAGCAGTTCTGGGTTCCATGAGATTTAGCTAATCAGCTAGGCAACATTTTCTCTCTTAGAATGGCAATACGGAGATCGAGAGCAGATGATTAAGAAACAGGAGCGAAGAAGTTTCCAGCCCTCTTTCTACCTAAATCCTTTCTACATGGGTGTTTGTGTGTGTGCGTGTGCGCGTGCACGTTTATATTAGAACCATAGATTTCATGTGAAGTACAATAGTAAGAATAGGCAGATTGTGCTGTTCCTTCATTCACCAATTTCCATTCACCCTCCCTCTGCCTTATATGGAGGAGACTGTCACTTCCATTTAGCCCAATGGTTAAATGCAGAAAAGAGATTACCAACCAGAAGCTCCATTTCTCTTAACTCACCACAGCAGAAAGCATGACCCCGTCACGCACCACAAGGAACTAGTTTCGATGCATGAAGTGGAAAATTGGAAACAATTCCCACAGCTGTGGATTTGGTGTAACAGTACATAGTCTTCCCCTCTCTCTGAACGGCCATAGGGTCAGGATGCTTTCCCCAGAGTCTCCTTACCTTGCAATCTTACATACAGAAGGATAAAACCATTGTGTTTAATAATGTTTACTCCTAGTTATAAGTGAGGGTCACAGCTGTGACAACAATTAGTCTTTGACAGATGGGCTTTCCACAAAGGCATTGGCATTATTGTGAAGAAAGATTCATTATAGGGCTGTGATGGCAAACCTATGGCAGGCGTGCCAGAGGTGACAGCAGAGCCCTCTCGGTGGGCACACACACTATCAACAGCTGCTCTTCTGGTTTCTGGTGTGCACGTGCACGCTGGCCAACTGGTCTTTGCAGGCACCGGAGCACTGGAAAACAGCCCAAAAACAAGCTGTTTTTCAGGCTGTTTTTAGGCAGGTTTTTTGGCACCAAACGGCCTGAAAACGCTATCCAAAAATGACCTGAAAACAGCCAAAAAACAGGCATGCATGTGTCCACCAGCTGGGCTTCACATTTCTGGTGCTCCGGTGCGCTTTTGTGCACTCAGGCCAAAAAGGTTCGCCATCACTGTTATAGGGCATTCTATTCAAATTCACATGTGTTTAGTTTGTTTTCTGTACAGGTAGACTTCAACTTGCAACCATTTTTTTTAGTGACAGTTACGATGGCACTGGAAAAAGTGACATATGTCCATTTTTCACACTTATGACCATTGCATCCCCCCTCCAATAGTCACACATGGTCAAAATTCAGAAGCTCAGCAATTGGCATGTATTTATGATGTCCTACTGTCTCAGAGTCATGTGATCAGCTTTTGAGACCTTCTGACAAGCAAAGTCAATGGGGAAGCCAGATTCACGTAACAACTGTGTTATTAACTTATTGTTGTAGCCCGCCAGCGGCCAGCAGAGCTGGCAGCAGATTCGGATAGTGAGGAAGTTGGGGAGGAACACGGGCAAGTCCTGGAGTCTGGGGAAGGCTCTGATGAGGGCTCTATATCAGAGGCAGAGAGGGGGCCAGAGCCGTATGCCAGTTATCAGCTGCTTTCAGAGTCAGACATCAGATGAGACAGATGAATAACTGGAGCCTATTCTCAGTATGCGCACAGTTGCCAGATGAAGGGAACAGCTAAAGAACAGGGGTCAACTTGGGAGTAAGGCCACAGGTGGACGATGAATGGCCCCTCCCAGAGGAAATAAAAGAGGAGTGAAAAAGGGAGTGGAGTTTGAAGGAGACAATTAGTTCGTGAGACTCCTTGCCAAGCTTTGCAGATATCGGCCTGTCAGCTCTCCAAGCTAGATAAGGTCTGTGACTGTACATCCTCCCTTGAAAGACTTTGCTGGATGTGAATGAGCAGAATTCACAGTAAATTAATAAAAAGTTTTTTTGTCAAGACAAGGAGTTGCTTCATGGTTTGGGGAAGCCGAGGTCAGAACACTTATACAGCTGTAGTGATTCTCATAACCACTTTGGCAAGAAAGGCCGAAAAAATAGGACAAAACTCACCAACTGTCTTGCTTAGCAATGGAAATTGGCTCAATTGGGTTGTAAGTTGAGGACTACCTGAAATTGAATTGTAATTGTATATAAGAATAGGCCTTGAAGCTTTGTCAGGGGTAAAACCTCTTCCCTCTCCCCGTGCTATTCGGAATGGCATCCCTGGTGGACACGTCTCATATAAAAAATGTCAACATTACTTCAACTGGCGCCTTTTCATTTTCTCTTCCATGCTCATCAATCTGTACTGAACTGTGGAATGTGAGAAATGTGCGCCATAATAATTGCTGGTTTGTATGAACACCCATGCCTTGTGCTAGGTTCACTTGAGATGAAATTCCATTTGAAGAGACTTGTGGCTTCTAATCACACAGTGCTCCAGGCCAAAGCAAATTCTCATTTCTCCATCTGCATAGTCAAAATCAGCGACATTAGAGGTCATGGAACCTATTTATTTCTTTAGAAAATGTTTCTGCTCATCTTGACCCATCTATTGCCCTGCCAATAGATAAACCAACTTTCTCAGTAGAGACTACATTGCTTGATGTGAGTCCCATTGATAGCTAGTTCATCACTGGAATAATATTTGGGTTACATAGAAGCTCAAACCTCACTACTATAGAGTGAGTGGCTTAGGGTATTCTGTAGATACCTGAAGAAAACTATATTCAAAGTTATGGGAAATTGGAAATTACATGGGAATGCACAAGAGTTTAATACTGGTTTTAAGTTCAACCACATATTCTAAATTTCACTTATCCTGATTTCTTCCACATGTTTACCTAGTCTGGTAGTAGTACTCAATGACTAAAAGATATATGTGATATTGTAATAAAATATCTGCTGAGTTCTTCTGAAATTCTTATTGCTAGGTATTGCAAATGTAACTAAAATAACAAACAGTAGTGTATCTTAGGGCAAAATACTTGCTATTGCTTCCATTGCCACTGGCATTAAAAGTAAAATGGTTTGCATGCAAACTTAAAATGCATTTTCATTTGTGTGTGTGTGTGTGTGTGTGTGTGTGTGTGTGTGTGCTGTGTATAAATTCATTTTCAAGTCAACATCAGAATAATTTCATAAACATACTGTATATTTCAAAATAGGGAAACAAAAGAAATCAATACAATGACAGGTTGGAAGGGGTATCATACAAAGAATGTGTTGTTCAACAAAAATGAAGCTAGACCATTGTAATTTTGTGCAAAAGTTTTGGTAAGCCCTACTAGCAAGCTATGCTGATGAAAAGGGAACTTTTGAGCCAAGCTGATGCTGCAGCTACACAAAATGATGAATTCCAGTAGTGTCCTTTGGCACAGTTTCTGCCGTGATAGTGTGCTTGACCTTGAAAAATGCACTCCATTACAATTCTGCAAATGTCCCATGAAACCCTGTAGAGCCACGTGTCTGCAAGACTATTATTTCACAGGGGCATTGTGGGTGAGAGAGTGTCAAAATCTCCAAAAACATAGGTGTGATACTCCAATCAAAGACCTACAACCTTTTGAACAGGGATGGAAATCCCATCCCAGTTGCTTCACCTTCCAGTGAAATTAGGAACATGTTTTGCTTAAACTCAACATGTATTTCTACCAAAGAGTGGAAGCCCACAGATCTTACGATGCTGACTATTGGTGTAACTGCCAGATTTTTGATAAAAGTTGTCTGCAGATTGCCTATGCTATTGAGTTTGGCTAAGTCAGGGGTTTTCAGACTTTTTTAGGCCATGGATTTAAACAAAATCCCAGAATCAAGAGGCAAAGCTGTAGTGATAAAAACTGGGCTGCCCTGGAGTGAACTTTAATTCTTTTGCCCTTAGTCCCTCAGATAACGTCAAGTTGTTTCAGAACACTGAAACACATTTTTAAAGATCCTGACCAAGTCACGCTCAAGGCAAAAGGCTTTTGACTGAGGAGGTAGGAGGACCAGGGAGTTGCTTGCATCGTCCTAACATGTACATCCCATTGAAAATCATATTCAGATTAATGTTACGAGACCAATTGTTAATATAAAGCCATATCATTCACTGTGGAATAAGGTTACATATTCTATATAAATTCTTGCTTTTTCTGGTGCTGATTATGAGTTGAGAGTGAACAATACAAACCATTGACAAGGTAAATAAAAAAATAATTTGGATGCAATTCCGCACAATCATTCTTTGCTTAACACAAACCTGCATATTTCCTATTTCTATTTTTCCTGTGTACGTCATTCTTGGCATCCCTAACACGCAAATTCAAATTTGTATTGAGCTGGAATCCCAAATATTCTGCTACTGAGAAATTATTACTGAGTAATGTGAATGGCTTTTATTGTAACCCAGAATAAATGTAAGAAGTTTGAATAGAATCAATTTTCTTGACGAAAGATCTGTTGTATTACTTACTTCCATGAAGATCTTTGGTTCAAATTATTCTCACATCAGTCTGTATTCATACAGCCCATGTCCAGGCTAGAATTCAAGACCTATTACTTTGCAGAGATTGGTTTGCAAGCTACACTAGTCCAGCAATATCCAGCTAGATCCCTAATATACTAAAATTGTGTATATATATATATACAATATATATAGGGGCAAGAAAGCTGATTCAAATATGATATTAGTTATATCCAATAATAACAGGCATCTAAAGAATCCCTTTTCACTTTGTCCTTGTGATTTATAAAAAGTTTTCAGTTATAGTGGAAATGAACAAAGTATTCACTCTATGAGCAATGAAACCGACCTTCAGTAAACAGGAAATAAATGCATTCTTCTCCTTGTCTCCGCAACCCTATAGTCATAAGTGCATGAAAGCAATAATGTACAATTCATAATTGATATGCACCCTGAAGCAATATCCTGAAATGCATTCTGTATGCATTCCTGCAGTCTGAGCTTGTTTCTTTTCCCTGAAGTTCATGTCATCAGCTTAAAATATGGTACAAGCAGAGTCTCTGTATTACATGATTTACCAGTACCAACACACAAATAAGTTATACACATTGTCACCCACACACTCTTAGGGCTGCTAACTGAAAGCAGAAGGTCAAAAAGAAATAAAATGCAGACAATATAGATTATTTCATTCACGTGAACCCATTTTACATAAGTATGTAAGATTTTTTTAAAAACGGGAAAAATCACTTTGAATTCAGTTACATCCATTAACAGATCTTAGTAGTTTTCTTGGCATGGTATGGAAATGGTCTGCCTTTATTTTCTTCTGGGATGTTTGATAGTTTTTCTGTTTTTACTTCTCCATCAAGAAATATGTGGGAAACGTTAATTCGATTCAGAAAATAACCTTCAAAAAGAGCAAAATTAAAGACCAAATCATTTACTTTTTCAGATGCTGTCAGATATATTCCCCTTCCCCCCCCACCTCAAAAGGAGAGACACTGGCTTATTTGAAATAGAATATTTTATTTATTTATTTATTACATTTATATCCTGCCCATATCTCACTGCAAAGTGACATCAACATTAATTAGAGGGCAACAGATCCATCAATTCAGTTCCGTGAACAAACTCAATAAAAAAAAACCACATAGCTCCAGACCATATAATTAGAGAGGTACTTTGGTACTCAACTGCTTTGAAACTCATCAAATTTAGTATTCAATTCATTTTGATATGAAAATTTTGTTCCAGTACTTATCATTTATTTGGTACTCAATACACAAGCTAGAGCTTGTGGTGTCAGCTGCCTTGTAACCCACTACATTATTCCATATGGGGAAAATTCATTTGGTACTCATCGTGCCTCCTGGAACCAATTAAGGATGAGATACCACCTATACTTTATCTTACGTTTGTCAAGCTAAAACAAATGTTTTCTTTCAAAAACCTTATACCTTACCATTTGAACTGAAATTTATTTATTTATTTCCCTTCTTTCTTTTTCTTTCTTTCTTTCTTTCTTTCTTTCTTCTTTCTTTCTTTCTTTCTTTCTTTTTACTTACTTACTTTCTGTACTTATGATTTATTTTATTTCTAAACTGCATCATCTCCCTTACTCTGTTTAAACTACTGCATTTCTACTGGCTAAATACTAAAGTTAGGTGATTTCAGAAATACTCCATTCAATTTTTTGCTACTATTGAGGCAGGCTATATAAACAAATCTCCCTTCATTCATTTATTATTTCTTATAAGCCAGGCTATCTCTGGGTTCTTAATTTCTACTGGTCCCATCATCCTAACCCTGTATATTTGCAGAAATATTTTACATGTACATTCAGATATAAGGGATTTGTGGAAGGAATTTCAGTCAGCATTTTCATGACAACTCCATGGGTTTTTTGTGAATTATCATTATTAGATAGATTAGATAGGTTTTTTTCTATATTCTTAAATTTTAATTTTCCTTAAAAGTGGTAGAATGTCTTTTTTTTAACTAACACAATATTCTGCAAAATGAAGTTCTGGCAATAAACTTATTCATTTCTTTTTTTAATTCAAGTAAGTTCTGATCCTGGGGAGAATATATTTGAAATACATTTGCTATGTTACCTAACCTAAACAGTTGACACCTTTTTTGTAGGTCTAAATTGTCTCCAGATGGTTTTAATAAGAGCTCTTTTGAAGTACAAGTTTTTATTCTTTCATTTATCTTGGCTTTTCATTCTGTAAAGAAAGGCTAATTGCTCAGCCTGTTATGATAGATCCGCTCCAAATTTCATGAAATCATGTGGTGCAACATCAAATTGTGCAGTGTGGGAGAAAGAGAGAAGAAAGGGAAAATGGGTTGCGGTTTCTCAACTTCTGAAATGATGCTCTGCTTAAGCCTTGTGACAGATAAAAGCAGTAAACTCAACTATCTCCAATCTTGCTAAAAGAAAGCTTATTTATCTGCTGGATAAAGGCTAAAAATACAAATAGATGATGAATAAGAACAAGAATGTAGCCTTCTCCAGAAGACAGGGGAATTAATTTTCTTTGCTTTTGAAAATCTGAAGCTAGGATTTATGAATCACAATGCCGATAATGGATCTGGTTCACTTTTTAAAAATAGATCGTGATTTTTCTATCAACTTTCATAAGGCAGTGGAAAGAAGACATGGAAGATAAAGAGAAATTCTTTTTTCCTTTCATTATAATTTCAAATAAGTGTAAAGTTTATTGTCAGGCCAAATTTCTTCCAAGATAGATTTTGAAAAATAACATAGTTTCATAGAAGAATAAAATATAATAGAATTCTTTATTGGCCAAGTGTGATTGGACACACAAGGAATTTGTCTTTGGGGCAAATGCTCTCAGTGTACATAAAAAGACAAGATACATTCATCAAGAATCATAAGGTACAACAAAAATGGAATATTATGCTTCTGATTGACAGAAATCCTTCTGTTCAGGTAACAAAATATCTTTCTGTGACTCTTACATGTATGATCCATTCTTGCAAGCTTCTTCACTGGTTTTGCCACCAACTTGTATGTCTTCCCCAGTCCCAGTTTTAACTCTGCCTTCCTCCTGGCATGGTCCAGTTTTGAAGTTCTAAAGGTATTTCTGAGTGAATTATACATAACTAGGCATAATTTTCATCCTAACGTAAATTTGTTGTCACAGTACAATCTCTCTGTCCAAATTTGGATTTTCTTCTTTGTGATACTGAATCTGGTAGTATTTTTATTTCTAACATCAACCAACCAGATGCTTCCAACTGTTTACAAAGATGATATACCTGTGATGACCTTTTACTGCTGTTTGTTCCTATAATCTAGAATGTGAAGCTACTCTGATATTGAAGAAAACAATTCCAATGAACTTATCAAGCTAACAGTTTATTTATCATCAATGTTTGTACTTTCAAAATCATTTCTATCTCACCCTGTGTCATAAATCTTATGTGAGATACAAGAAGTACAACAATAGATATTAAAATACAAGCACACTTGCAGCACTATGAAGTCATTACTTGCAAACAATCCAAATCTCACTACCCTGATAATTAAGATAAAAAAGCTTATATTGGATAATTCAAAGAACTTTAACCAAGCAACAAAGAAAAGGAAATACCTTTCAGCAGCCATTTTCTTCCTAGAGTTCTTCATTTGAAAAGAATCTTATACGTTCCAACTTTTTTCTCTGGTGTCAAAGGGTCTGTGCCATGCATTTATGAGGCCTCGTGGGTGTCCTTTCAATGTAATAGAGCTAAAAATGCATTCAGAAGGTTAAAGCCAAGCAAGTTTAGCAACAATTTCGGGATATGTTTGAATATGTTCTACAACCCACTTCCAAAGGCTGTGATCAGCAGCTAAACAGATTTCAGTAGTACTAAGTTGAAACATCTCCAGGAGATTACAGGACTGGAGGCTGGATCAAACATTAAAATAATATCTGGAAAAAGTCAATGACAATTTATTTGCCAGTTGAGTGTCTCTATGAAATAAGTAGCTTGACTGGATCAAAAACCCCTCAGATTTAATTTGAAAAATAATAACAAGAGGGATAAAAGAGACCATTTATGTTAACATTGAGCAGCCATCTCTCAACAGAGAGGGAGGGATGAGACACCACCTATCCCCTGTCTACAATGCAGTCCTTTTCAGCAGTTTCCACACCCATTTGCACTCTGGGGAACCCAGAGGTGGGTTCCTACCGGTTTGGCCCGTTCGGCTGAGTAGGTAGTAACTCGGCCTGCCATGACTCCAAACCGGTTCATAGGTGGCCACCTATGGTGCCACCATCTTTTTTATTACTGTTCATGCACACATAGTGAGCATCAAATGTGTGCGCGCCTGAAGCACATCCCTGAGTGAACCAGCAGTAGAAGAAGCCGGAACCCACCCCTGGGTGACTCTGAGGGGGGGGGAAAGTAGCCCCCCAAGTGGTCTTAAGAGCTCTCAGGAAAAGTGCTAATGATCAGATGACTGCAAAGAAATACAATCCTTCCACCACCACCATGCCAATCCTGTCACAACCTATCCTTCCATCCCCCCACCATCCAGTCTTAACTCTCAGCACCTGTCCTTCTACCCCCACCCCCACCCCCATCACAACTGAGGGAGTTTCTTGGATGAGAAACGAAACGTTGTGTTTCTTCCTCAAGGAAAAACAACAACAGTCCAGTTGCCTTTTGAAAAAGCACGTTTGAGGCAACTATAACCTGGATGCCTGAGAATCCCCGCAGACAAAACATCAAAACATTTTTCATTCAGAGTGCCACAAATGAGAAGGTTCTCTCATTAGTCTTGCCTCCTGGGATAGACTAGGATATATCACGAAGGAGTCAGGCCATTATTTTTAGCCCTTTTCACCACCACTGCTTGCAAGAACAGATATTACAGCATCTTCAATAGAAGGCTGCCAATCTCTGAGCTCATCCAGCAAAGAGGAGCTTTCCATCTTCCTACATAATTGGTTCTGTGGTAAAAGTGCAGTTACTGTTGAAAATATCCTTCAAGGTAATCTGCTTTCTTGTAATGTAAGACCTTCTCTTGAAACCTGAACTCTGGATAACTAGAAAAACATGCCCTTCTTCCTTACGAGACCCCTTCAGATATTTGAAGGTAGTTCTCATCATTCATCTTCTCTTCCTAAAACTTCATGCATCACCTTCCTTCTGTCCTTCCTGGCTCCTCCCTCCCCTTGTATGACTAACTATTCAATCTTCTTGTTATCTTATTCTTCCCTAAAGGTATTCCAAATATTTGTCGAAATTCTTCTTAGTGCGATGAACAGAACAGATAGAATTCAGTCTATTCTTTTAGGTAACATCTTTCAAAATTGATTTCTTGTTCTTGCACTGAACATTTTTTTCTCTAAGGATTGACTGTTTTCTCTAATTATAGTTTGCAGGCAAAGAGGAGGAGATAAATTGCAAATAGGTGCAGACTGCATGGAGCAGTGTGTTGAGCCTGTGGGCTTGCCCCTGGGAAATGGCAGGTTGAAGAATTATTTGCCTGTAACTATATTTAAGGTCATCTGGAGTTGCCTGGCTCTAGAAAATTGCATTTCCAGTTTAATTCATCTGAAAGATTCCTTATGCTTTGTTTTCTTGCAATCTGCCATTTGAAAACCAGGAAAAGTTCCAAGAAAGGGCTGCAAACTAGACTCTTTAGGATGATAATGATTTTTCCTATGGGGAATATCAAAAATGCCAGCTAGATCTGGGCTAGCTTCCTATTTTTTAACAGAGCCCTACAGCTATAAAAATAAGTGGAAGCAATTTCTCTCTCTCATTTCCCCTACTCTCAATTTGGTTATAGTAAATAGCATTTTGAAGATTTTTTTTTTTTTTAAAGGTGATGCAAATGTTGTTCCCATTATGCTTTACTCCTAAGCCAAATCAACTAAATCACTAAAATTCAATTATGTTTAGTAAAAATAATGCAAGGCTTAGCATCTTTTTGGCTGATGCTTAGTGTGCTTTTATTATCAGGAAGGCAGATTTCTCTTGGCACTGCCTGTGCCATGCAGTTGGAGAAGAAGACATGCTTCCAATGAAGTTGATACTTGTGTACAGATTTAGTTTGAGTGTATAAATAAGCCGATACTAAGGCCAGACATTGTTTAACCACCGTAAATCCATTTAGGCATATGAAACACTGAATGACCTGAGTAGTGCTCTTCCAATTCCTAATGTAACAAAAATAAAGGGGAATAATAATGAGGAATAGTGGAGAGCTTGTTTTCTTTTGTACTATGGATTGGTCAAAGATCATGAAAGGTTGAATACTCTGGCTCCAAAGCATAACCATGTTTCTTTGGCCTTGAACACTATGCATCTTAGTTATAAGCACATGACAGATTAAAAATATTACTAAACACTAGCTTGGGTTTAGGTAAGTAGGAGGCATCATCATTTGCTTCTGCCCCTCAGGCAGCAAAAATTGTGGGGCCTCCCTTTGATCTCTAGCTTAAGGGCAAGACTAAAATCACAGGAAGATTGCTTTGAAACTCCTGAGCAATGATTATATAAACATAAAAGGAGTAGGGAACTTGACAGAAGGCTAAAAAGGGGGAACTAGGACAAGGAAATATCCATTCTCTGCTCTTAGTTCTCATCTGAGGCAGCCATGTTCTGTGTTTATTTCTTTTATTTTCCTAAACCTTTGTTTCTTTGGGTTAGTAATTGCACAAAGGTGATGTGGGACCAGGAGAAGAAAGCAGAAAATCTATGAAAAGGAAGGAAGGAGAGATAAAGAAAGAAAGGAAAGAAAGAAAGAAGAAAAGGAAGGAGAGATAAATAAGAGAAGGAAAGAAAGAGAAGAAAGGAAGGAAAGAAGGAGATAAAGAAAGAAGGAAAGAGAGAGAGGAGGAAGGAAGGAGAAAGAAAGAAAGAAAGAAAAAAGAAAGAAAGGCAGGAAGGAAGGAGAGATAAAAAAGAAGAAAGGAGGGAGAAGGAAAGGAAAGAGGGATAAAGAAAGAAAGAAAAAAGAAAGAAAGAAAGAAAAAAGAATGAAGGAAGGGGAGATAAAGAAAGAAGGAAAGAGAGGAAGGGAGAGATAAAGAAAGAAAGAAAAAGAAAGAAAGAAAATTAAAGAGGCCTTTCTTTCACTTCAGGAAAAGATAGTACTTGGTTCTTATTTTTTCATATAAAAGCTGAATGGATTTGCAGGCTCCACCGCATGTATCAAATAGACTAGGAAGAATTGTGAAAGTCTCATTTTGACATTTTTTACTGTATATCAGCTATAGCTGCCTCCAGAAGGAGAAATAGGACTAGTTATCCTAGAGTCGCTTGTCTGATGATCATGATTGCAGCTTTGTCCTCATAAATCATCTCAACAATCTCGGTATTCTTCCTTGTAATCCACCTACAGTAGCTAGCAAGGCTGCGGCCAGGAAGGAATTACCTTTTCCCAAAATACTTGTATGTCAGATTGGCTATGGAAGCTGGAGAATAGATATTTTCTTCTTGTCACTGCTGAATGTTGTTCAACATTTCAAGAACTGCATTTCCCAGACAGCATCCCTAACAATCTGATATTTGTGCCAAAGAAAGAAGTCTGTGAGTGTGGTTTTCCATTCCTGCCAAATTTAATCAAAAGACAGAAGTCCTAAATATGCGACTGATTTGCAAATATTCCTCTCTTATGCAGCAAAGGTATGACTGCAAATATCTGATAAAGCAGAGTTTTGGCTTTTCTGTAAGTTTCTTGAAAGCTGCTAAGAAGTTACTGTTTTTACCAATACAAGTGAAACTTTGAGCACTTATTTCACATTCTTCAAGTACAGGTACTCCTCAACTCATGGCCACAATTGAGCCCAAAATTTATGTTGCTAAGTGAGAAATTTATTAAGTGTGTTTTCCTCACTTTACGACTTTTTTTGCCACATTGGTTAACTGAATCACTGCAGCTGTTGAATTAAAGATACGATTGTTAAGTGAATCTGGTTTCCCTACTGACTTTGCTTGTCTGAAGGTTGCAAAACTTGATTACACAACCCTGGGACACTATCACTGTCATAAATGTGTCCATTGCCAAGCATCCAAATTTTGATTATATGACCATGGGGATGCTGCAATGGTCATAAATGTGAAAAACGGTCGTGAACTGTTGGTAGTCAAGGGCTACCTGTAGTATATAGCTTGAAAGAGAGGTGGTATTCAGCCAGTTCTGACAGGTTCTGGAGAACCGGTAGCGGAAATTTTGAGTACCATATTTTTCGGAGTATAAGACACACCGGAGTATAAGACGCACCCAGATTTTGAAGAGCCTTTAAAAAAAAAAAAAAAAAAAGTAGGTAGGTAGGTAGATGGATAGAGAGGGAAAGAGAGATAAATACAGTAGGTAGGTAGGGAGAGAGAGGGGGAGAGTAGTTAGGTAGGTAGGTAGATAGATAGATAAAGGGATAGAGAGAGAAAAATAGAGAGAGAAATAGAGAAATACAGTAGATAGGTAGAGGGATAGAGAGAGAAATAGAAAGAGATAGAGAAATACAGTAGATAGGGAGGGAAAGAGAGAGAGAGGGTAGGTAGGTAGGTAGGTAGGTAGGTAGTAGGTAGGTAGGTAGAGGGATAGAGATAAAGAGAGAAATACAATAAGTAGGTAGGGAGAGAGCGAGAGAGAGTAGGTAGGTAAGTAGATGTGTATTTATCCATGTGCTGAACAAAGAAATCACTGACAATCTGCAGCACCTAAGACTTTGTTTCTGCTGGCACAGCACTTGATCAATCTAATTCTCATCAATCACTTTAACTAAAGAGCTTTCCAAAAGGAAAAAAAAGTTTTTGCACTGCAAACCTCCCAGAAATGGCCCATTTTTTGCGAAAAGAGGCATGAATAGCCTTGGGGGGGGGCTTGCAGGGTGCTCCTGGGCGGGGGGCAAAAACGAGCCAAAAATGGGCTCATTTTTTGTCAAAAAAATTGCATGCATAGCCTTATGGAGGCTTATAGAGTGCTGCTGGGGGCTGGGGGGCAAAAGATGGCCCCTTTTGCTCATTTCTGCCCTCCCCAGCCCCCAGGAGCTCTTTGAAAGCCTCCATAAGACTACGCACAGCCATTTTGCTGAAGGGGGTGGGGCTTCCAGAGGCAAAAATGCTGTATTCGATGTATAAGATGCACCCAGATTTTCAGCATCTTTTTGAAGAAAAAAGGTGCGTCTTATACTCCAAAAAATACGGTAGTTCAAAGAACTGTCAAATAGACTGGCCCCGCCCCTGCTTCCTCCCAGCTGATCTTCTTTTGTTGCCCTGAACAGGAGAACAGGGTTGGACAGCAGGTTAGTGGGGTGGGGAGGGAATGGGGATTTTGCAGTAACCTTCCCTTGCCATGCCCACAAACCCACCCCACCCCCATAAGAACCGGTAGTAAAAAAGTTTGAATCCCACCACTAGTTTGAAAGAGACATGACATCCTAGATTTAACCATTCCAGCTTCTCCTTCAGCTAAAGAGTTGTTCAGCTTTATATAGACTCCTTAACCAAAACTTAAGATGCATCTTAAGTGCATCTTTTTGACCAGATCAGATCAATATTTATCGTCTTTACACCAATCAATTAGTAGAGAAACCTCCACTGTCAATATATTTTTTTTAGTTCTGTCATTTTCAGTAAAATGATTTCAGTACAAGCTTATCATAAATCAGCCAGACCACAAAGTGTTTTAAGTTTGGCCAGGAATAAGGAATGTTTACACAACACTTCTGTTGAATGTGCTCACCTTAAGAATTTCTGCATAGAGTGTTACCACTATGTTTGGAAATGTGCCGTGTGTATTGCTGCAGTTAATCACACTGGAGGCTGAAATGTGGCCAGTTTTTCGGCATGAAAAATGTTAACACAGCTTTATAAACATCACGTCACTCATTGGTGAGGTTGTTTTTCCATTATTCTGTCCAAAATTCCATAAGCATAAACCACCATCTTGTTATGAGACCAACCACCTCTCTGAATCTCAGGCAAAGCAAACGGTAATTCATCATCATTAGCTCTGCCAATATTATTAAGTCCCAGACTGTCAAAGAAGTTCATCTTTTACTTCCCCACTAAATGTCATTGTATTTTATTCCTAGAATATAGTGCTAGTAAGGCAGTAAGTACAAAATAGTGTAAGAAGTTTCAATTATCTATCAGTCCTTCCTTCAGCCTTAGTTGACTCCTGGCTTCATGCAGTTGAAACTTGGCAGTTTCTTAAAAAAATTAGCAGTACTGAGTTGTCACAGATTTCTGATGGAAGCTTTTAAAAAGATGTAGTACAGGCAGTCTTTAGCAATAAGAATTGGGTCCAGCAATTCTATCATTAATCAAAACCGTCACTAAGTCACAATTTTTCAGTTTTTTCTTGGCTTTACACACCCGAGATGGTCATAAAGGCAAGGATTGATTACAAAATTAGTTTTTCATCATTGTGCTGTAGGATTCCCTGCCTAAGCAGGGGGTTGGACTAGAATAGCGGTCACCAACCGTAGACCACTGGTGGTCTGCAGAAAATTTATTTGCACTTTTTACATTGAACTAAATCAGGGGTCCGCAAACTACAGCCCCTGGGATGGATACGTGCAATGAACATTTGTGTTCCTGCAGAGAATCTCCTCCTACAGGGTCTTTTTGTGTAGTAAGGAGGGGGGAAGAAATTCTGACTTGGGATCTGCTTCAGCCTCCTGGTGCGGGGCTTTGGGCAAAGGATGGAGGAAACTGCCACTGGTGGTGAAGAGCTGGAGAACCTTGTTCCAGTGGGACTGCAACATGGCCTGGCACTGGCTGACCATCTCAGCCCGCTGAGCCTCCAGGCACTGGTACCTGGCCTTGCACTCCCGCAGGTCTTCCATCTGTTTGGAAAGCCTAGACTCATAGTCCTCAGTGAGGTGCTTCTACTGAATCTCCTTCTCAGTCAGATCCAGTTTCAACTGAGCCAGCTGTTTTGCCAACTCTTTCTCATGATGGCTGCTTAGCTCCAACAACTGCTTCTTGTTGGGGCTCTAAGAAACCCAGGCGGGGAGTGGTGGCTGGGAGAGGAAGGGCGAGTAGAGGCTGGCGAAGTGCCCCTTGACATGAATGACATTGAGTTGGCCATGCCCACCCAGTCACATGACCACTTAGCCACGCCTACCCAGCCAATCATTAGGCAGATCATATTAGTGGTCCATGGGATTTAAAATTATGAATTTAGTGGTTCCTGAGGTCCAAAAGGTTGGGGACTCCTGGACTAGGAGACCTCCAAGGTTCCTTCCAACTTTGTTATTCTGTCTGGTCTTCATTGTGAACAGTCACTTCCTGAGGGAGTTGGTAAACCAAGACTACCTGTATACCCAAAATTAAAAAAAAACAAAACAAAAAAACCTGAATTGTTCCCCAGAAAGGAAAACTGCCTTTTCCCAAGTCTGTGATAGATTTTGCAGCCTTGAAAAAAAGAAGTATGTCCCTAATGCCAAATTGCCAGTCCCACTTCAACTTTCATCAACTTTCATCTAAAACAGATACTAAAAGAGTTAATCCCAACACAGTTGTCCAATACAAATTTTACATGCGCAAGATCCTTTACATGCATAGGATTCCACTCCACGTCTGGGTTGAGAATAGGCAGCTGTGAAGTTTGGTTCCATCTAAGCCAGGTCCTAGGTATATCATCAGAGCCAGTTTGGTGTAGTGGTTAAGGCACTCGCTAGAAACCAGGAGACCATGAGCTCTAATCTCAGCCTTAGGCACAAAGCCAGCTGGGCGATTTTGAGCCAGTCACTCTCGCTCAGTGCCAAGGAAAGGACAGGGTCAAATCACTTCCAAAAAACCTTGCCAAGAAAATTGCAGGAAGTAGTCCAGACAGTTAGTTGTCAGGAGTCAAATACTGACTTGAAGGCCAAAAAAAGCCCTTAAAAAAGTATATACCAACCACAGCTGCACTGGTATATCCCATATTGTACTGCTGGGTAAATGCTCTTTACTTTTAAGTAATTAAGGAAGCTACATATTTTTTGCTAGATGTCACACATTTTGGGAAAGAACATAAACACTAATGTCCTATCTCATTATCATGAAATGGGATATGCTTATAGCTCTAGATCTGTGTTCTTGCCTAGGGACAAGTTGCAAAGGAAAAAACTGTTGTTATTACCCAGGCCCAAAAGGGAAATTCGTTATAGCGCAGTGGTTAGAGTGCAGTACTGCAGGCTACTTCTGCTGATTACCGGCTGCCTGCAGTTTGGCAGTTTGAATCTCACCAGGCTCAAGGTTGACTCAGCCTTCCATCCTTCCAAGGTGGGTAAAATGAGGACCCAGATTGTTGGAGGCAATATGCTGACTCTGTAAAACCGCTTAGAGAGAATTATAAAGTACTGTGAAGCAGTATATGTCTAAGTGCTATTGCTATTGGTTTCATCTCCTGCGGGAATAAGGTTGCTGAACAAGCACACAAACTTCCTGATCAGTAGCCTTCTCTAGTAAAAGCATACATCATTTAAAAAACACATACACACCTGGAGAGAAAATTGACACTTAAGAAAGTAAAGTGCATGGCAATCTTGAAAGCGAATTTGAAGGCTGTATATTTTGTCAGGATTACATAACCTGGGAGAAGTAAAGCAAGGACATTTATACGCTGTTTTTCCTTTCCTTTTATGCTAGGCTTAAGTGTGCATGGTCAGATTAAAAAGGGCACCTGTGCAAATTCGTTCAGAATAATAATCATAAAGGGGATATAATCATAGGAAGAAAAAACTAGGAATGTTCTACATATCCATAACTTTTTCAGTAGAAATTGTGTATGGGGGAGAGGGGAATGGCATGCTTTTTAGATGTTTACAAAAAGATAAAGAGCCATCAGAATTCCTGCATCTAGAATCAAAGTTGCCCATCACTTCCTGAAAAGATTCATTAGAAAATCCTTGCCTTCTAGCAGGGTTGGCTCCTGTTCTTCCTCACCATTCTCCCCCTCCAGGCACTAATTGCCATTCATGAGATGATCTTTTTGAATTTCTTTTGAGCTCTTTCAGCATGAAAGGCAAGCAAATAATAACATAATATGTATTTTGATGCGCATTTCCAATAAAGATAAGAGCAATCTGTCTCCTCCAAACTCTGTCTAACAAACCCATCCCAAATCAAACACTTGGAGACCTTGCTAATTTCCCTTGGAATAATAGGGCATTGAAATTGAGAAGATTGAAAAGGCTACCCAATAGAAGTTGCCAGTTCTTCAACCTGATCAGAGATAACTAGCTAGGGTGCAGAGTTCATTGAAGACAATACACATCTGGTGTGATTTTGAAGTTATTTCTACAGTGTGCTTGGGTTAGAATTGACATATATTAGAGATTAAGCATGCAGGAAGAATCTTCTTACCCCTATGGGAGTGTTTGCAAAGCAATACTTTTTGTAGCCAATAAGTGATTCCAGCAAGAACAGAGTTGCTGCCTTTGGAAAGTCACTGTTTAAATATTACTAGACAACCTATGTCCCATTGAGTCATCATTTCAGAAATATTTCCTTAGCTGATCAGGAAAACAGAGTGTCCAAGGGTTGGGTAGGGGAGCAGTGGGAGAAGTGACTTCTGATTTCCTGCAGGCTTCCCCATTGAGTTTCCTTGTGGGAATCTGGCTTTGAGCATCAAAAATCTTCTCCCCTTCCCTTTCCAAAAGGCAGGTCAGGCTGGGTGGGAGCAGGAGTGAGGGATTGCAAGACTGGCTGAGAAACTGTCACACAACATTGAAAATAAAGATTAGTTGACCACACCAGCAGCCCACAGTACTGAAGCAGGCAAAATTTCATTCTCTTGGGAGTCATGGGTCCTGAAATTTGTAAGCATTTTGTAGGTTAGCACATTAAAGATACCTTAGTTCAAAAACTGTTACCCTGCAGTGTTTCACCCAACAAGAGTTTTAGTAGTATATAAATAGAAGGGAACTATTGGAGTCTTCAGGATGACTATAGGAATCTCACTCCCTCTGTTGAACCTGCTGTTTATCTTGCAGATTGTAAATTTCACTCTGAGAGTGGCTCATTGATGAGTAACATGAGATTATCTTCCTCTTGGGTTTTGTGTAATATGGTTACACTTTTAATAACTAGGTTTGCAACTTTGATTTTATTGTGTTGCCGAATATTTCTTTTACTTTTATACTTTTAGTGCTGATTCCTCTTTGAGTCTCTCATTTATACTCTCTATCCTTCCTTCAAGGAGGAAATATTTTTCATTTTGGCTTTCTAACTGGCAGCTGTTGTTTTGAATTGTTCCCTAACCAGGTTACCACATAAGCAAAAATCACTTTGAGAATGCCATTGACTTATTAACTTCAGAACCGGCTGTGGATTGTAAAGTGTTATTATCTTGTGGCTTGGCCCTCCATTTGGGCAACTTGCCTGAGGTGGTTGGAAGCCAGCATGCATAAGGCTTACCAACAAAATATGTAATGACAGCCATGTCCGGAGTGTAGATTACTTTGTCATTTTCAAGAAACAAATAACGTCTGAGCTTGTTTATACGGTAGTTTAATAAAAACAAGATTGAACTGTATTTAAATGATTGTATAGCTATTACTAGCAGGCAGCATGCCATTAAACATCAGCCCTTTGTGAAGGAATGCTCAGATATTAAATGGGTTTCTTATATAAATGGGTTTAATTGTCTTTTGACAGAGTGCTAGACCTGTATTTTAAAAATAGGGCTAGCTTTCTACATTCAAGCCAGGATTTGCCAGCTGTGGTATTGGTGGTTCTGTCCAAAAGAATACTTTTTTTGTTTTCCACTATTAGAAACCAGAAGCATTACATGGCATCTGCATTTGCCATTTCTATATTTGTGGCATGGGATATTGTTTTGCCTATTTCTTTATCATTCTGCATACTCCATTGACTATTATCAGGTGCTGCTGGCCATGAAACCAGAACCTGGATTAATCACTTATAGCAAACAAAAGAATAATTCAGTTACGCAATTCAATTCAGTTGTACTTAGGCAATCCTATGAAGAATGAATTTATGTCTGAACTCCAGCCTCATTAATGGGACACTATACAAAAAAGGAAGCAACTCCAGTGTTTCATGCAATTCATTCTCTATGGCTGTGTCAGGCTGTTTTTTGCATGAGTTTAGCAGGGCTAGTTTAGCTGATTGACAGATCTTGGAGGGAAGTAACAGGAAGTACTTAGTGTCAAGCATGGGAAAATCAGGAAGTCCAGGCAGTTCAATATATATATGTGACACTAGATATGTGCCTACCTCCGTGGCTTAGGCTGATAAGGAGGAGGACCTGTGGCTTAATGGTTAAAACATCTGCCTAGTATGTAATACAGCACGGGTTTGAATCCCTGTGGGGGTATGGCTAGCTGATGAGAGCTAAATAGCTTGAAATGGATCTATGCTAGTCTCCCTTCATTTATTTATCAGCACAAATACAACACACACACACACACACACACATACACACACATATATATACTTATTGCAAGCTTGTGCTCTCTACAAGAATCTGAACTACTAACAGTCAAAGTCAATATATGGTAGATAAGAGTCAATGGAATTCAAGGTGGGCTGGACTTAGATCTCTTGTGGGCGCAAAGGAACTCAAGACTGATGATGCATTTGACCCCTCTCTCAGGTTCAACCTGGTTATCTGCTACATCATGGGGGTCAAACTCACCATGTCACATTGCCATCACATGACATCTTGTGATGGTTTGCCCATTCATGGAGCTGGGGTGGGTGTGGCCTGTGTGTGATGCATCCAGCCCAAAGGCCACCAGTTTGACACCTCTGTTCTACACACAATGCTTCTAACAATTCCACTACCCTGTTTGTCAGTCATGAGTATGGAATACTTCCAATGCTTCCCAACTTCACAGACAACTTGCAAAATTACTAAACCCTCCATTCTAGGCACCCACATATTCTTGCTAAGAGCACTCCACATATTAAGGGTTGCCTGTTTTTGCCACCAATATGTACTGTTAAGCGAGAAAACAAAATTAAGGGAATGTACCAATTACTTCTATTGAATCTGAATGAATGACACCAGTTTCTGGCCTCATCTAAAGCAGAACAGGGGTTGGTGATTAGGAATGCGGGATTTATGCTATCATGTTGTTTTGCTGACTCAAGGACTGGAGGAATGTCTATTAATGCATCTATGAGAAAGAGCCCACTGGCTCTGCAAATAGTTTTGCATGGATGCACGGAGATCCGCAAATAGGAATCTAACATGCAAAGCAAGAACAATTGCAAATGCTTTGGACAGAGAATCTAGGTCTAGTCTGCTAGCACCTTTCTTTATTAAGACAGTGAGCCATCATAACTGAGAATGACTCCATACCTCAGGAAGGCCCATTGCTGCTGCACCAGGGAGTCTACACACAACTGTTGTAATCACTATGGAGTCAACTGCCCAGCTATGCTAGCAATACCAACATGCAGGTCCCACTTTATTCACTCACTTCATCCAAAAGAGAGTTATTAATGATCATCAACCATGGCTGAGCTGGTGCACTTCAATAAGCCGTGCTATATATGCTACCTTTTGCTCCTGGAGAAAAGACAAGATATATTGGCCTATAAAATATTCCATTTTAAATTATAGCTGCCTAAGGCCACCACATCTACATTGTCTATGTATGCATATATGTGTGTATAATAAAATTAATATCCTAATAATATTACCAGCCTGAAAGTAATATATTTCTTTCAAGTTATAGCTATTGACAATTATTTCTATATGTTCAGATAATATGCCAACAGAATTGCCTGCAGTCAATATTGAAATAACAGGAGACATATACAATTCCTATAATTAAATGAAGATTGCTCATAGTACATGTTATTCCTGTCTAGGCTTTCCACACTTCCCATAACTGATTACATCCTTTGAATATGCAAATACACCTTTAAAAATTCAGGAAGTTATTTTAGAAAGGACATCCCCATTTCATTAGATAATCACAACAGACTTGGTGTCCCCATGAACATACTATCATATACTTATTATCTCTTCCTTGGATGGGATAATTTAAATGTGAAGGAAACTTGAGCCATTTTATTTTCAAACATTGACCCAGAAGAATAACCTGAGGATGTATCAGGGCCAAAATGAAATCTTAAATAACTTCCTATTTGCTCTCTATGATATAATGTACCATTCCAATCTCATGCATACTGTACAGCTTGTCATTATGCTGTGGAGTTTATTCACCAAAAGAAACTTTACAAACTAATAACACACATTCATAGCAGGAAAAACAACACAAGTTATGTGTATAGCAGGGCAATTTTTAAAAAGCTACCTTAGATACAGGCTTCACCAGAGCTAAGACTGAAGATGGACATAGTAACCTGCAGTCCATAATGAACATTGAGAACAACATAAGATCAGAGGTGGCATTCAACCAATTCTGACAGGTTCTGGAGAACCGGTAGTAGAAATTTTGAGTAGTTCAGAGAACCGGCAAATAGGCTGGCCTTGCCCCCACTGCCTCCCAGCCTCCCAACCGATCTTCTTTTGTTGCCCTGAACAGAAGAATGGAGCTGGAAATCAGATTAGTGAGGTGGGGAGGGAATGGGTTTTTTCCAGTAACCTTCCTCCAGGAGTGGGGAGGGAATGGGGATTTTGCAGTATCTTTCCCCTGCCATGCCCATAGAGTCACGCCATGTCCGTAAAGCCACGCCCACAGAACCAGTAGTAAAGAAATTTGAATCCCACCACTGCATAGGATGTGCTTATTTTGCCTTCATTTTATCTAGGGCAAATGTTTGTCTATTAAATAGATTTACAGTATATAGCTGTCCAACATATATATAAGAGACCATGTAAGTTAGTATAGGCTGAAGAAAATGACAGTTTAGCCCATGATTAACCAGAGGTCTTCATAACACAATAAAGGTTTCCACAGGGCCCCCCTTAAACCTTAGTTTATACCATCTAAATAGTATACCACAGCAGCTATTTGGAGAAGTAGACCTCCCAACTCTCATTAGTGAGATTATGAACAATATTGTTGGTGCACTTTTACATAGAACAGTATTCAATGAATTAGTTGTATTTAAAAAGAGTGTATGAAAGAAATTCAGAATCTGCATCCCCATATTTCACCTGTGTATTGCTACTAGTATTGGTTGATCAGGTGCCTCCACATATGAAACCAAGGTATAGGACCATTTCAATTTGCACAGTTTGAGTCATAGCAAATTGAAGGATGAGACTGTAGCCTCTGTACAGTATTTGATTAGTCTGGTAATTGAATCATACAGCAACATCTGTGATGAAACTTCATCATGTAGCAATAGCAATAGCACTTTGAGTTATATACGCTTCACAGTGCTTTTCAGCTCTCTTTAAGCAGTTTTATGGAGTCAGCATATGTACCCAACAATCTGGGTTTTACCTCGGAAGGATGGAAGGATGAGTCAACCTTGAACCAATGAGACTCGAATTGCTGGCACTGGGTGGTCGGCAGAATTAGCTTGCAGTACTGCATTCTAACCACTGTGCCACCATGGCCCTACCACCGTGTATGTGGGTATTTGTGTTAGGATTGATAGAGGATCATTGTTCTTCTATAGATGAATAATGATTCTTTTTTCAGGTTTTTATGGTTTAAAACTGAGTTTAAAAGAAGGATGCTATGGTAAAATGACTGTTTTGTATTCAAGTGACTTACCAGAGATTCATTCATAATATTTATGTCCCATTTTTTCTGGAAGCTGCTCAGGATGCCTTATCTTTTTATTTATTTAGCAACCTTAAGAGACTGGCACAAAATCATTCTTTGAAATTCATAACAGAAATTGGGATTTAGAACTGAATCTAGCTTCAGGTAGTCCTTGACTTACAACCATAATTGACCCCAAAGTTTCTGTTGTTAAGTGAGACATTTGTTAAGTGAATCATTGCAGTTGATAAGTTAGTGAAATAAATGTTAAGTGAATGTGGCTTCCCCCATTGACTTTGCTTGTCAAAGAGGATTACATGAACCTGGGGTCATAAATATGAACCAGTTGCCAAGCATCTGACTGTTGATCAGGTGAACATGGGACTGTTACAAAGGTTGTAAGTGTGAAAAATGGTCATAAGCCATATTCTTCAGTCCCTTGTAACTTAGAACAGTCACTAAATGAACTGTTGTAAATCAAAGGCTACCTGTATTTCTATCACTTTCCCTGCAGCAAGAAGATCATCTATAAAAAATGATAGATGTTGGATAGCCATTTGTCTGAAACAGTATAGGGTTTCCTGTCTAGGCAGGGGGTTGGACTAGAAGACCCACAGGGTCCCTTCCAACTCTGCTATTGTATTGTATTGTATTGTATTGTATTGTATTGTATTGTATTGTATTGTATTGTATTGTAAAACTGCACACTTGCAAACAAGCTTTTCTGCTCTGACACCTGTAGAGCAGTTAGCTAATACTGGCTTGGAAGAAGAGAGAGAGAGGCAGACAAAACATGCTGAGAAACATTGCATTAATTCTCTTTCACTGCCTAAACAGTGACTCATTTAGTCTTAGATTACCTGAGATTGCTCATCCCTAGGTTAGTTCTAAATGAAGAACTCCTTTGTTTGTTAATTTTCACTTCAAATTAATACCGTTTCCTCGAAAATAAGACCTATCCCAAAAATAAGTCCGGGCATGTTTTTACATCTGCATCTACTATAAGCCCTACCTGCAAAATAAGCCCTACTTAAGAACCTGTGCAACTGGCTGCCTGCCCATTCTGTCTGGTGCTTATGGTGTCGCAGCCACGAAGTGGGGGGTGGAACTGCCCCATGCACCCGCACTGGCTTACTTCAGGGCCCCTGCAGTCAGGCCATGCACACCTTAACATCTGCCTCGCAGCAGCAGCAGTCATATGCAGCAGCCCACGTGGCCGCCGGCCCACTTCTTCTGCTTGCTCGCAGCTGCAACAGAGCAGGAAGCTAAATAGTGTGTTGGGGCTACGGCCGTGAGGCAGGTGTCAAGACATGGATTGCCTGGCTGCATGGGCCCTGAGGTAAGCTGATGCAGGGTGCATGGGGCAGCTCCATCCATCCCACCTCACATAGTGGCCATGGCACCAGTGCATTGCTCAGCTTCCTGCTCTGTTGTGGTCACATGCAAGCAGAAGTGGGCCAGCAGCCAATGCAGGGTCCTGCTAGATTGGGCTGCCGTAGCTGCCATTGTGAGGTGAGGGAGGTGTCGGGGCATGGGTGGGCAGACTGCAGGGGCCCTGAGGTAAGCTAGTGTGGGGTGAATGGGGCAGCTCCCTCCACCTTACAGCAGTAGCACTGGCGCTCCACACGGTCTCCTACTCCGCCATAAGCAAGCAGAAGAAGTGGGCCTCCTGTAGATGGGGAAAAAATAAGATCCCCCCCCCCCCAAAAAGCCCTAGTGCTTATTTTGGGACCCAAAGAAAATAAGATCCAGTTTTATTTGGGGGGAAACACAGGTATGTAACTATTAGGAAAATGATAAGTTTTACAGTTTAAAATGAAATCGTAGCTTGTTGTTTTCCTTTTTTTTTTGTTATGCCCTACTGGAAAAGTGAAAAAAAAACCTAACTTGGTTCCTCAACTATTCCATTGGGGATAACAGAGAAAGTCAATCCAAAAGTGAAATAAATTGGTATGCAGTGATTACAGGTAGTCCTCAATTTACAATAGTTTGTTTAGTGACTGTTCAAAGTTACAACTGCACTGAAACAAGTGACTTATGAACATTTTTCACACTTACGACCGTTACAATGTCCTCATGGTCATGTGATCAAAATTCTGATGCTTGGCAACTAACTCATATTTATGACAGTTGCAGTGTCTCAGAGTCATGTGATCACTTTTTGCAACCTTCTAATCAGCAGAGTCAATGTGGGGAAGCCAGTTTCATTTAACCACCTAGCTTGACGACTACAGTGGTTCACAAGATTTTATTTTCCTGGGCTCCAAGATCACTGCAGATGGGGACTGCAGCCAAGAAATTAAAAGTCACTTGCTCCTGGGGAGGAAAGCTATGGCAAATCTAGACTGCATACTAAAAAGCAGAGACATCACCCTGCTAACAAAGTCCGTATAGTCAAGGCTATGGTTTTCCCAGTTACAATGTATGGCTGTGAAAGTTGGACCATAAGAAAGGCTCAGTGCCAAAGAGTTGAGGCCTTTGAACTATGGTGCTGGAGAAGACTCCTGTGAGTCCCTTGGACTGCAAGGCAATCAAACTGGTCAATCCTAGAGAGATCAACTCTGACTGCTCTTTAGAAGGTCAGACCCTGAAGATGAAACTCAAATACTTTGGCCACCTAATGAGAAGGAAGGACTCACTGGAGAAGAGCCTAATGCTGGGAATGATTGAGGGCAAAACAAAAGTGGGACGACAGAGAATACGGTGGCTGGATGGAGTCACTAAAGCTGTAGGCATGGGCTTAAATGGACTCTAGAAGATGGTAGAGGATAGGAAGGCCTGGAGGAACGTTATCCATGGGGTCATGATGGGTCAAACACAATTTTGTAGCTGGCGGCGGCAGCAGCATCTAACATGGAGTTTTTCTGATAGTACCACCAATCTTTAGGCAGGAAGAAACAAATCAATTTGATGGAAGCAGCATTATGCTGTTGATATATTACCAGTGGAGACCCATTTTTTATATCTGCATTGTGATGTTACTCAAATGCCAAGGGGAGGAGCTAGCAGGGCAATGGTGCCATGCAACCTTTGCCATTTTAAACCTCCATGAGATGGAATTACAGTTTGATATCTTCTACTTATTTTTTTTTCTGTGTCAAATAAAGATTTCTTCGCAGAATATATAATATGTTTAAGCAAACTCAACATATACCGTACATTTTCCCCTGAGAAAGGTAATGCATTAGGTAGCAGAAGCATGCTGTCAAATGTGGCTGTGGCAGTCTGCTCC
The DNA here is from genome assembly GCF_009769535.1 of Thamnophis elegans. Classification (NCBI taxonomy): domain Eukaryota; kingdom Metazoa; phylum Chordata; class Lepidosauria; order Squamata; family Natricidae; genus Thamnophis; species Thamnophis elegans. Next base: position 44,345,012 of record NC_045544.1, on the reverse strand, counting down.
TTTGATATGTTCAACTGACTAATCAATAAAGTATACAATACTATACTGATAGCCTGCTCATAGCACCGATGCAGAAAGAGAAAAGGCCAATCAGAACCCCTTTCTTTGCAGCTCTATGTCTACATTGCAAATGTTTTTGGATAACTGTCAGTGATATGTTATCCCTTTTTTTCCATTGCATGTTCCAATGATAATAGGCATGTGTTTCGTTAAATTTTTTAACATAGCCTTAGTACAAGATAGATTTCATGTCTGCCAACTGACAGAACTGCTAAGAAGTTTACTGAGTGCAGATGATCATAAATGCAAGAGCTTTGAATGTCTGCTCAGTTTCCAGGAGCTTTTGGCAAAATCCAGCCTTGGCTTAAATGACCTTAAAAACTTTCTCTGGGTTGTGGGGTTCATTTGGAGCAGCTCTCAGAACTGAAACTTAAACTACTTCTGCTAAACTAACAAACCACACAAGTCTTGGCTGAACACTGAACTTAAACTATGCCTAACCAAACACTATCAAGTCAGGTTTCCTTGATTCCAACAGTAGAATAGACAAATCTATATCAGCTGGAGGACAGAAATATTTCTTCAGAGTTTGGAACCAACAGGAAAGCTTTTGCGCTCATTTCTTTAAAAAAATTATCAACTTTTCCATTCATGTAGGCTTTCTAGTCCGTTGTAATGAAAGAAGGAATTGTTGTTTGTCACCTGGTGCAATGAGAAGATGATATTTGTAGCACATCAAGAGTTAGGACTGCAAGTTGACTAGTGGTAATACTTCAAGATAGTTACATAAGGGTAAGTGTTGGTCCTAATAGTTGCCCAACTACGTTAAAAGCTGATAGCAAGAAATAAAATTTATGTTTTTTACTAACTTACAAAACCTTTGCAGGACACAGTGGCTCACTGGTTAAGACACTGAGCTTGTTGATCAGAAAGGTTAGCAGTTCAGTGGTTCGAATCCCTAGCGCCGCATAACAGAGAGAGCTCCCGTTATTTGTCCCAGGTTCTGCCATCCTACCAGTTTGAAAACATGTAAAAATGCAAGTAGAAAAATAGGGACCACCTTGGTGGGAAGGTAACAGTGTTCCATGCACCTTCAGTGTTTAGTCATGTTGGCCACATGACCACGGAGATATCTTGGGACAATGCTGGCTCTTCGGCTTTGAAATGGAGATGAGCACCACCCCCTAGAGTTGGGAACGACTAGCACAAAGTGCAAAGGGAACATTTACCTTTACAAAAGCTTTCTCTTTCAACCGCTAATTTGCTTGCCATGGTTGATGCTTTTACTTACTAGATTAGTAATCATATTCCAGTTTTCTTATGCTTATAATGGGAACTTTTTGGTTTGTTTTTCAAGTTCATTTAAATTAAGTTTCTGGGAAGTTTTATAATAAACCAGGAACAGAGTTAAGACTTAACTGGAAATAATTGTCCTGGAGCAAAAAGCATCCTCATGCCTATATTGTTTTTTGCTTGACATGGCCTCTTAGACTACATCTGAGAAGTTTTAATTCCAAATAAAGCATATCTTTAGAATCCAACAGCAAAGGAACAGAGCTAGTAAATATTTCATATTATATCATTTTCGTTGCTTGTATGCCACACATTCCTGAAAAAGGCTCAAGGGGCAGTTAACACCGTCAACATAAAACAAAATAACAACCCAACCCCCAGGTACTCATAAAATGACAAACATTTTTAAAAAAGGATTTAAAAACTGAAACATTCAAATGTAATGTTTGAAATGCCACCTTCATTCATAGCAAACCCTCTTACTGTGCCAGGCAGAAGAGGAAGGACAGTGAAGAGGAACAAAGCTGACATATCCCTGTTGTTTCAAGAGAGTTAGGGCAGCTACTAGAAACACCATTTTCAAAGCCCATCGGATGGCACTCCTTAAGTGTGATAAAATGCATAACAGATTTTGGGAATTCAGAGGAGGAACAAGATAGTGAATATGGGAAATGGGACCATTTACAGAGGTGTCCAGGAAGGGAAAGCAGGAGGCCCAGAGTAACTCTGCCTCAAGTACACTAGGTATAAGTTGTTCAAAAAAAAATACTTTGGGATGTTTTTCCAGGCTAATGTCAAGCCCTGAGAAGCTGGTAAACAAGGAGTCCTGGAAAGGACTTTTATAACCAATATAACAGAATGTAACATTCCTCTCTCAGCCAGTTTCATTTATTGTGGATGAGTGTGGATCAGACAGACCGACCTGGCATTTAATAGCATCAGTCAAAATCCCTGGGGTTGAAGGATGTAGATCTCGGGCTGCTGACATGAGAACTGAAAACAAGAAAAAGCAATGAGTGAAATGTACGAAGCCTACCTTTCATGGATAAATTCATTCTCAGGGCCTCTTGCCTGTCACCAAAACCCCATTCCTCTACAACCCTCTGCTCTTACTGGCCAGCACTTCCCTCTGGCCAAGGAATTCCTCAGATATCTAGCACAGATCATGCTGAACAATGCTCAGGGCAGATCTGGCCTTTGCACTTTATCCATCATGAATACTGGCCACTTTCAATTTCCCCAATGCAGAAAGAGATGATGTCACCCTCCACCCACTCCCAGCTCATTGCAAATGCACCTTGCATCAACAGGAGCTTTTCTCTGAAGGTGATGGGCGAATAAGAAGTATGAGAAAGAAAGGGGGGAGAGGGATGGAGGGAGGCAGGGAGGGAGGGAGAGAGACAGGGGGGGGGGAAGAGAGAATGAGAATGGCAAGAAACAGGAGAATGGCCATTTCAAGTCATGCAAAGCATACATGATTTAGTCAAACCACCAGCCCTGTTGCCAACCTACCATAACCTGGACTGAATTTTTAAAATTAGCTTAAGAAATAGCTTGGAGCAACAAGAGGGACAAGAAGATTAGGCTGCAATGCAGAATTGCCCTGAATTAGGCCCTCAAGCTGCTGTCTATGTTATATCTCTGTTCTTCTCATCCATTCCTGCTTTGCTGGACAGGAAAGCCCTCACAAAATTGGGAAATCTGAAACCCAGGTCTCAGCCTTTGAACAGCCCAGAAATTTAGCACCCCTGTCCAAGATCTGAACCTGGCAATGTCCCTTGAATTCTCTTGTGGAGACCAGTTCCTAGGAGATTGGGGTTGATATAATCCAGTACCCAAACTATTCCAGGCTCCATTCTCTTTCCAACCAAGAACCAGGCAGCTGGAAAACATACTTTTCCAAATCAGCTTATAAAATCCTTCAGGTCCTATCAGGGTGTGATATAAATTAGTCAGATTTATTGTTCATTGTTCAATTTATTGTTCAACATCAAATAGGCTCCGATCTGCATAACCCAACAATACACTTTATGTTCCAGTTTGAATGTATGTTCTTCCAAGGGTTGTTTTATTTATATGTCATGCTACCAAGCCTTGGTAAATAGGTCACAGCACAAAGTTATGATTTCACTCTTAAGAATGTACTTAGCAATCATAGACTCATTTTTCTTTGGCAAAAGGAATGACACACAAACCTGCCAATTTTTTTTTAATCAAGTTGTTGTGCTTGAAACAAAGGAGACAAATAGCATAGACAAGTTTTTAAAGAAATAAGAGTAATAAAATTCTCGTGCCTTGTTAAGGAATGAAGGAATTGTAAATGTAATAAAAGTTAGATCAAAAGAATATTCGCATTTTGCATCTTAGAAAACTAATTTGTGTGCTGTTCCGTCCTGGATATATGTGAGTGTGAGTTACATTGACATTAGCATATCCTGGAAGAAGCCTCTGTAACAAGTAGCAACAAACAATCCATGGGAGGGAGGGAGGGAGGAAGGAAAGAAGGAAGGAAGGAAAAAGAGAAAAAGAAAGAAAGAAGAAAGGAAAAAAGAAAGTACTTTCTGTGCTCTGTTGGGAAACATAGACAAGATCTGAATCATGTACCCATTTGCAAATGCTCTGAGATTCTGAAGGATTTGAGAGGTCTCAAAGAAACATCAAAGGTACCCAGTTTTAAACAAATCAGCAGACACTAGGGACTCCGGAGGGGGAAATACAAACATAGAAAGCATGGAAAAATGGCAGGCATGCTTTTTATTTGTTTTGTGGCCATAGAGAGATTTGTTTATGTGATTAAAAAAAAAACCATAGCCCTACAAATGTGATTTGAGTAACTCATCAGTCACCATTTGAGTCTGTATTTTATAGTAGCTGTTTACCATGCTTCCTTGGCAACCAAATGCCAGGTTTACTCTCAGAGTTAGTACAATACAAGGGATGATTCATGAAATGGTTAATTGCTTCATTCAGAGTACAAGCCTGGCTGTACTCCAGCACACATAAACAAAAGCCATCCCAATTGCTTTGCTGAGTGACACTGTGTGTGGTACAGGAAGTTGCATGGGGAATTGGTCAAACCATCTTGTGTTACTGTAATTAATTAGTCATCAAGTGCTTTCCTCCTCAGCTTAGCAACCTAGTAATACAGTTTAAGATCCATCCCCATGTACAGATACATCCAACTGCAGGCTTGTCTTCTGGGAGAAGAGCAATAAATATTTATCTTCCCTGCAACAAGAGAAGGGTTTAACCCCTGCTCTCCATAGCGTGGTTTTGCTCTCTTCTTCCTTCATCTCCCACCAATGGCTGCAATTTTAAAAACCTGCACAAATACTAATGCACATTTAATAAACAGTTCAGTTTGGCTATACACATCACTTCAGCGTCTTGAGAATGAATCATTGGCTGTCTTTTCTATGGAAAAATAAAAAACTTAAACTGAAAACAGGTCATGGGCTAAACATTGATTAAGGGAAAAGTAGGACACAAAGAAAGATACACACACACACACACACACAAAGAAATACATAGAGATAAAAGAGAGGACATCTTTCTGATATGGTATTGTTTAAAAAATTAAAGAATAACATTCCAGAATATCTTCAAGCCAGAGATGGTTGGAGATAGAAGGGGAAAAGATAGAGAGCTGAAGACAATTTTCTACAATGTGCTCATATCTGTGGCTAACACAGTTTCTACTATTCCCAACCACCTTAGCCAGTGATCATGCTGACTGGGACTTATGAGACTTAAAGCCTTGCAGTTATGGATGGGGATGCTTCACTGGAAGCTCAGAATTGACTCTTTCAAATCCCGCCAACATATCTCCATTATGCTCCGTTCCATATAACAGAAAGTAATGAGAAGGTAAATCAGCATGACAGTCCAGCTATGAGCAGAATAAAATAAAATCCACTGAGCCAAAAAATGAACAGGTACTTCCAAAAGGTATCACCACCGAATCTATAAAGCTGTTATTATTTTCTTTGAAGGTTACATCCCAAATTTGTTCGCCGTGACTGTTACATTTCCATGAGGAAAAAAGGCAATA